>NC_140202.1:28184959-28219959 GCF_965226575.1 Pagrus pagrus
ACTGAGCACACAGTTAGGAAATGCCCCGGTAGTCCCTGAGTGGGCCACCATAAAATCAGTACATCCACTAAGGACTCACTACTTCCTGTTCTGGCACTGAACGATGGCTTTGGGTGTAATTTCTGCAGTCTTTTAAACATTGTCTGACATGAACATAATTAAATGCCTGAGGAAACTGGGCTTGTCTTTGTGTGTCAACATTGTTGTTTTACAAATCAAAGATTAGACCATCAACACTAATTTACAAGACTGACTCGTTCTTGGTCGGTTTAAAGGTCAGGAACAAACAGACTGAAAATAACAACTAAATCTGAGTTGCACAAACCTGATTTTCCCGCATTGATCTGTAAAGTTTTGTATTGTTTCTCCCTCTCATTATTCTCAGGTGGACATACAAGGTTTCTGCATGAACAGCGAAGCCTCCAGAAGGCTGCGACACAGAGGCAGGTAATCTGTCACCAGGATGATGAAGCTATTATTAATGTTGTCAAGCTTCACTGCACTGTGATGCACAATATATTAGTCACATTACTGCACAGGTTCCCTCTGGTATTCACTGACCTGCCACACACACACACACACAGATAGTGACAGCAGACATAATCATAGGTATGACACGGTGACGACGCCTTTAATCAGAGCTGTAGAGGAAACGGAGACAAAGTTCCTTTTTTATAATCGACACTGAGAATCTCGCCCTCCGCCTCCTCCGAGAGCCGCCAGTTCAATTCCCACCTGACACGACATCTTTGACCTTACAGAATAAGGTATGTAATCATATGGATGACACACTCTGTGACAGGTGGAAACCACGCATCTGAAACAAAAGCCTGTCAGCGAGGGAGAGAAGAGCGCTGATTATTATTCAAAAACACGCAGCAATATTTAAACCTCTGAAATTAAGAGACTCGCCTGGAAGTCTTTACAAATACAAAGATGTTTACTTTGAAGAAAAATAAAATCATAAAGATTCAGATGTGTGTGTGTCTGTGGCTGACAGGGCTGCTAATGTTGTTTAGCTTCTGTATAATGTGAAGACGGGATGCAGACGCTGAGGGGGAACAGCTTCGCCTTCAACAAACATATCATCTCCCCGGTGACATGACACCCCGACACCGACATATAGACGACGACAGGATTAATATTGTCAAGTTTTCATTGGCTGTCTGCCGTGTTCAGCGATGGTAAAGAATATTCCCACGTGGGCGTGAGTTCAAATCAATCTGCAGAGCAGATGAGACCAGAGAGGCTCCACACTTTCAATCACACAACAAAATTAAATATTATGTCACCACTTTGGTTTAAAGTTACTTATCAGTGATGGAGGAAAAATACTCAGCACAAGTGAATGTGTTGCATGTGTGTGCCTACTTAAGTGACAGAACATAAGTATTATCAGAAATATCTGATTAAGATAGGAGACAAGATAATCCTTCATTAGTCCCACAACGGGCACATTTGCACACACACATTAGGACAATATAAACAAAGAAACAAGAAACAAAAGTCAACAGCAATAATATTTACACCATTGCACACTGAGATCATCAGCAATTTAAGTATCAAATGTAAAAGCACCTTTAGGGGGACGAAGGGGGACGTCTCCCTTGTTGACTTGCCGTCCCTCTCCACCCTCCAGATCACTGATAGGCAGACTGCTGTCCTGAATTCTCACAAGACTCGCCCTTCGCCGCCTCTGATTGGTCGAGCTGTTATCTCAAACAGTAACTCTGTTTCCTGCAGTTTATAAGCTGTAGTTCTGCTGGTAAACAGACCGACCCCTTCGGCCTCTCTTCCCGTCTGCTGCTGCTCCCCTCGCGGTCACTCATCCACCAGAGGCGGTCTTCGTTGCAAGAATGTCTCTGGGCTTGTCAGCCGCTGTGCTGCCCGCCCAGCCTGTCCGCTCTACCGAACATGCCCAGAGACACTGCAGCTGCGACAGCCATAGTGATGGTGTGTTTACCGGGGCAACTACAGCCAGCTACATCAACTCTGGTGCTGGCTGTTTGTCTTTTCAAACCACGATGCGAAATACACAAGCACCACCCATTAACACCACACAACCACTGAACCAGAGGGAGGAGGGGCTCGGTGGGCTTCGATGATTTTACTGTTGAATCAAACCACTAACGAGACAAGAATTACCTTTGTAGCTTGCTTTTTATTGGGCAGTTTAAGATTAGTGTCAGAGTATAAAAGGATTTTTAAAAGTGTCATTGTGAAGCAACACTACAAGACAAAGCAACAGAGTAACTGAATAAACATAAATCTGAACTGGGGGTACAGGAAATATACTTTAGCCAGAGTACTTAAGTATTGTAAGAAACATGCAATTAAAGTATTAAAAGTACTTGTTCTTTGAGCTGCAAATAAATATTTAGATGAAAATATCTCATTTGGTGAACCTGATAACAACTCGAAGACATCGGCAACACGACGAGGAGCTACAACGAGACTAAAGTAACCAGTAACTAACAGTGATGTAATGTAACTAAATGTATTTACTCAAATACTGTACTCAAATACAATTAAAGGTACTTGACCACTTGAATTTCATGCTACTTTATACTTCTAAATATTGGATGTCTTACATTTGATAGTATAATGTGTATTTTTACTTATAAGACTTTAATTCTGTTGCTGATACTTTTATTTCAGTGACTTTTACTTGTAATGGAGTATTTTCATCCTGTTTATTAATACTTGTACTTCAGTAAATGATGATCACTGAAAGGATGTATTTGTTGGTCTTACAGGTGTGTAGTTTGTGTGAAATGTTGGAAACACTGAGCAGCTCTCCTGATTATAAACAGCATGTGGTCAAACAGTTTCGGGACAATATGAGGAATTTCTGAACGTTTCTAATCTTCCTTTTATCAAACAAATAGTCCTGATAGAGCGACAGCTACAGCTACTATGTCACGGTTAAATGTAATGTCATGTTTGATTTGAAGGGAGAGCATCACAAATCTATGTGAGAGGAAATAATGTGTATTCTCTTTGTTTTGTCATTTGGATGAAATTACCCTTTAAAATCAGAGATTTTTTATTGTCGCAGTTTTTCTTTTTTGCATTTCTGTTTTATTTCCTGTCCTTCCTGTTTTCTTCAGACTGAACCTCGAACAGAAGACTAAATAAAACACACAGTGTGCTGTGTGTGTGTGTGTGTGTGTGTGTGTGTGTGTGTGTGTGTGTGTGTGTGTGTGTGTGTGTGTGCATGCAGTAGCGGCAGCAGCCTGTAGATGGCAGCAGAGAACAGTGAATGAAGCACAGACTGAGCTACGTTCATAAAACTCTGCAGAGACAACTGTTTGTATTGAGTTTAAATTACACACTGTATATGACATTAAAAATGTCTGTTATGTTTAGATTTCCAATTAAATATAATATTAAAAAGCAAAGATCAAACGATATGAAATCCTGTTTATGTTTAGCTGTTTGTATCTTTTCTGTTTGTATTTTTTATGTCTTTACATTGTAAACAAATTATCTTGTGTTGTTTCACTTAATTGCTAAATCTCTATTTTTCGTATACAACATGACAATGTGAATTTTATATCATTCACATTTTAAATACATTCAGACTCAGAATTAAATGTTTGTATAAAAAAAGGAGCATACTACCACAAAGAAACCACAAGCTAAAGAAATTATAAATCTATTTGTACACATCATTATTTTATTCCTCTAATATGTTACTGTGCAGCATTTGCTCAATTATTAATTACTACTCATTATATTTCACATATAATTCACTTTTCGTATAATACAATATAGTATAATAGTAATAATGTCATTATAATATTAATAGCAGCCTAATTTATTTTAACATTTCGCTCAAAGAGAGACACAAAATTTAAATAAATATAATAAAATAATACATTTAATTATAAAGGAAGTCAGTATGAAATCATATACATATAATATTGTGTCTATTATTGTTATTATGGTGCAATAAATGATGCACTAATGTGCATGCATGTCTTTTTTTGTATACATATATTTTCCCATGCAGCCTGACCTGTACATATTTTATATAGTGCATGTGCAAAATGTTTGTATATGTGTGTGTGTGTGTGTGCATGCAGGGTTAAGATTAGCAATCAGATTATTTATAGGACAGGGGAAGAGCCACTGTGTGATTTATTGTGTCTGGTTCAGGAGACAGACGCTGATCCGGTGGCTGGTGGGAAGCGTTGTGTCGCGCTGCTCGTCTCTGTTTCGTCCTCGACGCTCGTTTATTTAGTGTGTTTACAGTCAGTCGGAGTAAACATCGCCGCTGTTTGTTCCCTTTACGTTTACAACAAACACGACGGAGCTGCAGGCTGCTGCTGTCACTGTGTTTGTAGTTCAGACGTCCAATTATTACACAGCACCAACCTTCATCCAATTATTATCCAACACACACACACTCACACACACACACACACACACACACAGTCTATTATCATCTCTCTTTATGTGACGGCACTGAACAACAAGAATTATACACCTTAATTAACCAGCCAACATGTCAGTGTATTTATAATAACTACTGACACAGAGAGATTCAACACACACACACACACACGCACACACACACACACACACACACACACACAGTAAGACACACTGCACAATACACTGTAAAAGAGGCACTGTGAATCTAACAGTTGAGAACAAAACACACTGTAAAACAGACATTTAAAATAATGTGAATACAATATTAACTTTGTTTTAGATCTAGATAGTTTAGATTTAATTGAGTTCAATCATTGACAAGAAAACTCAAAATACACCAACTAGTTTTTCCCCCACATCTTGGAAATGACATAATCTGCTGAAGAAGATTCAGTTGAAAGCACGGAGAAAAAGCTTGTACATAAATCTTGAATTGGAGCAATTATCTAAACATTTGTCATGTTGATTCATTTCAGAGTTATTGTAACAGTCAGGTTGACCTTGAGGTTGTCAGGTCTCAGCATCTGTAGAAAGTTTTAATATCCCGTCACCATTCCTGGCTAGTTCGCCAAACAATACAACCACAGCTAAGCAAAGAGGCTAACAATTTAAGTCTATAGTTTTGCTATACATTGTTAGAAAGCTTAGATTCTCATGATTCTAGTCATGCAAACCATTTTGAGATAAAACCACATCAACAAGGTGCAATCAACAAACAAACAAACAAGCTAACAAACTAGCATGTACAAACATCTTCTCTTATTCCCAAATTTCCACTAACATGGATGCCTTTTCATGCATTTATGTGTAAAAAGCCTTTATCCCTCTACAATGGAGATCCTGAGATGGCAGCAGTTTGATTGACAGCTCATTTGAGCAGATAGGAGCTTCTATGCCTGCCATAGAGTCAACAACAGCCAATGAGTGATTGCGTAGACCAACCCTTCTTTCTCCTCTCTCCTGAGCCACTCCAGTCATTTTCATTGATATTGTTTGTATTGGACCCGTTGTGTTTTCAGCTAATAGGGGCAGTTACAGGTCGTCTGCAGCTGAATTTTGCATTAACAAAAATAAATAACTGATAGATTAATGACAAAAGACTGACATCTTGGGAAAAAAATCAGCTTATAACCTTTCAAAAGAGCCCAAAATTGTGTTTGTACTCGAAATGGTTCAACAACAGCTTTGAGGTTTGGATTCTTATATGAAGCTGCTAAAATAAATGGTTCTCTGTGGTTGTAGAAAATCATTTATTGTAAAACATGGACAGAAAACTAGAAAACCACAGAGCTTTTTACTTTTTACCAGCTTTTTACAAACACATTTTCTGTGAGAAGTTAGCATCTATTGGCCTTGAATAATGCTGGCACTGGTCTCAGTGTTTGGCCATGTTGGTGGACACTTGGTAAAAAACTGTTAACTGTGCAACACACTCTCTGAAAACAAAAGCACACACTATAACACACTTATTAGACATTAAAATTCATCATTGTTAAATGTGCTCTGCAAACCACTCTTCAGTACATGTACATACTGTGCTGTTGTCACGGTAACGAGGGAAGTACATGAATGCACTCAACATAGAGGTCAGAGAATATCAGAGTGGGTTTTGACAGTTTGCCTAACACACTCTTTTACACACGCACACCCATAAACTGTAGGTGGGTGAATCATAACTTCATGTGTATGTCAATTAAAAAAATGACCATACGTGTGTAAATGAATGTATAGTTAACGTAAATAAACAGCAGGAAATCACCAACATACATTTACACCTTCATCTAAACAAACAAAAACACTGACACACATCAAACAAACACAAAGAAGCTAGAGTTTATTCTATTGATGGTATGTTTGATGCATTTGTGAATTACTTTTTATTCAAGTAAACATCTGAGTATAGGAGCATCTTAGGTCCTTCATTTCCTGCCAAAAAGGATTTTTGGGTGCAGCGTAACACAGAGAAGATTATTTAAAAATGAAAAGTCAAGAAAAGTTTAATAACAACAGATACAACAACATTAACAACAACAGCAACAAGAGATATGAAAATGATATCACCAACTGGAGCAACTAGAACATAACGACCTCAACAATAACCACCATCACCACTACGCACAACACAATCAAGTCCTAGTTAATCTTTTTCAACATCAGCAGTTAATTGCTTGATTCTTTAAAATGTGGCGTCCCTCAAGGCTTCATACTCGGTCCACTAAGTCTCTCTCAACACTTACGTTTGTCAGCGTAATTCACTTCTTTAGCTTAAAGTTCTTACTCTATGCAGATGACACTGAACTCTTATGTCACGATCACGCCACAAAATAAATAAATATTTTTTTACGCTGCATATTTCTAGTATCCCCAAGAATTTTATGAGGAACTTAAAAGTTTGCTCAAACCAAGTAGGGGGCAGCATATCACTAGTGTAACTGAAACTGCTGCTAACTATAGCTACCATTAGCTAGTTAGCTCAGCTTAGGAGGTACAGGATGTTTACACCACTAGCACAGGAACTATGGCCCAAGACATGCTGGGGCTAGTTTTCAATTTCAATAAATATCTTTGCAGCACAATACATAGACATCATAATGTCAAACTGTTGTTTCTTCACATTCTGTTAATAATTTTAGGCAATTTTTTGATTGTTGTTCAGTAAAATTCTTACATACTGAGCCTTTAACACAAGATCAAACATCACAACCCAGCAGTTAACAACATGTTTTAGTAAATAAAAAGGTCGTAAGTGGTAAAAAGTGTACACCCCTTCTTTTCAGCTTAAACAATATCCAAACTTTATTTTGAATTTCTGGTGATTGTCTTTTAAATTAATGTGCAAACAATTGTTGTGAAAGTTAAAACTAACTCACGTTTAGTTTAATTTCAAAAAAGGTTTATTTGATCATTTTGACCAAAAGAAACAGATTGTTGTTGTTTTTTATTTGACGCAGCAAGTTATAAGTGCTTTAACTGAAGAATAATAAACGCCAGAGAGCCAAGAAGTAAACACTACATACATGAGGTCAAAAAATATAAATTAAATATATGGAATTAGGAGGGCAGTTGTCTTCTGATGAGCTTCAGATATGTATTACATATTTTCTAAATATTCAAATACATTTCCATCCTGATTTTATATAACGTCAAATCATTCTGTTTGTCTCGCTCATGAAAAGTCGACATTACAGAAACATGAAAGGTTTTTACCTGTACGTGTGTGTGTGTGTGTGTGTGTGTGTGTGTATCATGTTAATCACAATTACCCCCGTTTTCTGAATGTTTGTACTAAGATGTCATATTTTAAGTGGAGAATATTCAAACTGATCCTTCCGTTGCCATAGAAACCAGAGTAAAAAATAGCATCAAGGTAATTTCACGTCCGATTTTTATGTCACTCTGATGTTTGACTGTCACAGGTCACGTTTCATGTAAAAACAGACGTGTGTTTAAAATGAGAGAGAAATCAAACTTTAAGTAAATAACGATGAGTGATGCCTAATATTTATCTGGCAGAGAGGATTCTGGGTAACGCCATGCTTGTTAAAAGGCTCAGTGAAATGTGTTTAACCTGTGTGTCGACCTCTGGAAGACAAAGCTGTGATGGTATAAGGAGGTAGATAATGAACATTTATAGACTGATTTAAATAACGCATGTTTTGTTCAAAATAAAAATGTTTTTGTCACATTTCTTCATCCTGATTAACGCTGTTTCACGAGGAATAACTTTAGCTTTGACCTCGACACTTCCTCGTGTGCTTGTGGAGGTGGAAATAATCATTTTTATTCAACTTTTAAGATTTTGTCGTCTTCTTCTACCTTTATTAACCTCTATATCTATAGATCATACAAAAACATTCATTCCCATATTAAACAGATAATTCACAACATACTGCAGCTCTCTTGCCTTGAATGATCTCAGTCCTGTAACTTTGCTTATCACGTTTTTGAGAAAATTCACCAGTTTCACAGTTGAATAAAGACAAACAGGAAGTACTTTTTGCTTTCGGTGACAAAGAGACAAGAAATCAGAGCTCGTTTTGATTCCTGGTGCCGTGAAACTACAGATAAAAGTAGAAATCTGTTGCAGAAATGAGAAAACACTTATCAAAACAAGGCCTAAAGAGATTTGTAGATACTGTAAACCTCTTGGCAGCCGACGGCCTGAAACACTCCCCGAAGAAAAATGTGCACAGATGCAACAAACTGAAACAGTAGTCGCTGCTCATGTTGCTAAATTGATGGAAATGTTTTCCTAAAACACAACCAATTGTTTATTCTATAAAGAATGTAAGATAGATAGATAGATAGATAGATAGATAGTCTCCTCCTCGTCCTCCCTCAGGTGACTCCCAGCCCATCTGTCTCCTCTCCACAGGGACACTGAGGCAGGAGGAGGAGGTAAATTAACAAGTTGCCACATGTTTCCAGGCTGTGAGGTGAAAGTGGCTCTGCTGCTTTTAATTACACCTGGACGTCACTCCCAAAGTCTCACTGTAACCAACGCTGTTAGAGAGGGAGATCTCCTCCCTCCGGGCAGGAACCACCAAGAGGCCTGTGCTTCAGTGGCAACCAGGACCTCCGCGACACATTTGGGGTGACCAGCAGGAGTCTGCGGTTGCCTTGGTGAACTCTGCAGCATTTCCAATTACACAACAATTACAGTCACTGGCAAATTAAATGGTTGTTGTCGGGCTCCCTCCGGTCATATAAGTCCATGAAAAAAAGAATCTGAGACATAAACACAAATTAAAATTGAATCCTGTCTAAAATATAAGCAGTAATAGAGTAAATGTATCATGCTCTGCTCCACAGCTGTTCACCGACGGGAGGAGAGCTCAGACATTAAAAGGTGGATTTATCCTCACTCCTGTTTATCAGCCTGACTGCAGCTCTGATCCCGAGGTGACCTCCAGTGTCGGGTGTTTCTGTCTGTAATGTGGACTGCTGACTGGAGCTGGAGGGGAAATGTACTTTACATCATGAAGAGAGTAACTGACGTGACTCAGACTCTCTTCACAAACGAGGTCTTGTTTTAAAGTTTTCTTCGCGTTGCGTTTAGTCTTGTATGCTGACATCCTTCCTCACTCTCTGACTCTCTCCTGGAAGTTGTAGTGATGGGCAACCGAATGAAACACACCGTTATCTTAAAGGAAACTTGTGGATTTCTCTGGTTTGAACATTGTTGGAAACATCTGTAGAGTTTAACAGTTGAGGTGCACCATTGAGACTAAGTTACAGCATGTCCTGGAGTCTAAGCCTTTGAAGGACTCGGACAACAGTGGACTTGGAAATGTCTGTGAAAACACAGAGGAGGTGATCTGGCCGTGGTCGTGCCGGGTCATCCTTTCCACCAGCACCTTTGGCCGCGCTGAGTCAAACCGAGCCGTGCCAATTTGCTTTTCCATCTCCGGTTTTACTGCGACGCTGGCGATGGACCTGCTCCGGAGGAGGGCCGAGCCGGGCCTGCCCTGCCTCCATTGGGCCGCGGTGACGTATCACAACTTTAAATAAAGTCTCCTCAGTTTTGTTCTCGATGCTTCCTCCATTTCATCCTGTCTCCTCGCTCGCTTCCCTCTCCTCCTTCCTCTGTCTCAGTCTGTCTGCTGTAATTGGTCTCGGTGTGTTTTTCTCGTCGTATGCTACATTAATTATCACAGCAATCAGACCAGGGACAATATGGCTTTATTTGTTCCCTTGAGGGATCAGTGTGTGTGTGTGTGTGTGTGTGTGTGTGTGTGTGTGTGCAGACAGGTGATATTCACATGCATGTTTAATACAGCTGAGCACTTTTATGGCTCATTATAAGCTCTAACAAGGCTTCAGTAGCTGTATGTGTGGAGTCCGTCGGGAGCTGCTGTGAACACCTTCTCTCACAGGGCAGCTGGAAACACACACCGGCAACACACGCACACACACACACACACACACACACACACACACACCCGCGCAGAAAACAATTACAGTGAGTCAGTGTGTGTGTGTGTGTGTGTGTGTGTGTGTGTGTGTGTGTGCACGCTGCATGTCACAAGTCTGCAAACTGTTTTTACATCTTCTTTTGTTTCCTCTCCTGTGACGCCTCAAACTCTTGAATCTGTCATTTAATGCTTTTGAATAAAAATCAGCTTCAGCTTTACTGATTATACGTTGCTCCTAATATGACGGAGTTCAAGTGCTCCTCATGCAACCTGATCTCCAGAAGAAATAAGTTAAGTTAAAACTGAATATGTCTTTATGTTGCGATTTTAAGTTTGTGTAGGTTGAATTTTCTGGCTCTCTCTCGTCACAGTGCTGTGTTTATGCTTAGGTCGAGGCACTAAAACCAGTTGGGGTTAGGGTTAGGAAAACATCATGGTTTGGCTTCGAATACCTGTTTTGGTCGCCACAATCCCGGGTGGAGATGGTCCCACTGGACGTGAAAAATAGCTGGTTTTGTTGCCACTGAAACATCTGAAAATGTCTCCAGGTGTCCTTAAAATATCCAAGCTAACAAAGATACTAACAAGCATATAATGTAAACGCGGCATGTGTGGTACAAATGTCAACCTTGGACTTATCTGTGGTTTGTAGAAATGTTAACTGCTAACATCAAACATCATAATACACTGCCATCATCATCTGATTATGTAGCTCTGGACATGGTGGAGCCGCTCAGCCTCCAGCTTTGCCCAGTGGCCACCAGCTGTTGACTGGACACCTCCGACTGAAAACAGGCTCAGTTATGACTCTTTCTCATATGAAGTTTCGAAAAGTAATGTAAAGTAATGTGCAGAGCGACAACTCGTGGGCGGGGCCAGCAGGAGAAACTCTCCTGCACATATTCAGTGAGCCGCATAGTCAGGAAGTCAGCGTGGAGGCTAGAAAACGTTTCTGGTGTGTGCTGTCGGGTCACGAGGGTCCAGACAGCAACAAACTTGAGCCGATCCCGGGACCAGACTGAACTGGAGCTCTCCGGGATCCTGGTTCTATCCAAATAGTCTCCACCTATTTCCTTAAAACACTGAGATGTGTTTCTATTGGTGTATTTTCTAGCCTGGGTTTTTAGTGACACTCTAATGGTGTCTGGTCTCTGATCCCACTATCTACCACACAACCATCAGAGGGAAAGTTGCATTGTGGGTAATGATGATGGCATCAGATTTTGACAGAAAGTAGCCCAGAATGGACAAAACAAACGCTGGCAAACACCTGGCGTGACGAGGGGCATTCAGTTGGTTGAATTTTTCATCTTCATCACTGAAAGCCACAAAATTCTCTGGACAAGAATCATTATATCTACGGCCACCAGGGGGAGCTCTCACTTCTTCTGCAGACGACTGATTCTGTTGTTTTTCTTCGGTGGAGTTTCTATCCAGAGGATAGTGATGATTCAACTCATGTTGTAAAACACACGCACGCACACACACACGCACACACACACACACACACACACACAGTCTTACTCGCATACACACACTCCAACACCTGTGCTAATGAAGCCGAGCTGCAGCACACACTGTCCTTGAGTCTGTCAATCAAGTGCTTACTAATGGGCCTCTACACACACACACACACACACACACACACACATACATGCACACACACACATGCACAGGAGAGGACACACAACACACTCAGTAAGACACGTGCAAACACTCAATAACACACACACACACTGTCACAGCTGTACCTTCCTTTTGAGGGGAGGGTTTCATTGAAAAGGCTGTAATCTGCCCACACACACACACACACACACACACACACACACACACACACACACACACACACACACACACTCTCTCTCTCAACCAGCAGGATAATAAGAGAGAGAGAGAGTGAGAGAGAGAGACAGGAGGATGCATTTTAACTATATATTAGAGATATAAAATGAAAACGTGTGGAGAAAATAGATAAAAAGAATCCAACAGACGAATATCAGAAAGAAATCAAAGTCCCAATAACCGTTCAATGTGTTTACTGGAACCGCCTCTCAGCCTTCAGATGTTTGGAAGGTCCAAACGATCCGGGCGGTGTTTAACATTTAGATAAGATGCTCAGGTGAGGTTCAGCAACCAAATCACCAGAATAACTATTAGCTAAATATGTTTCTGCCACTTGGTTATGGTTAGGAAAACATCAGGATTTGGCTTAAAATACCGGTTTTGGTCGCCATGATGAGCTGGAGATGGTCCAACAGGTGTCCTGACTCGAACTGAAGCCTTGTTGGCTGTAATAGTGAAAATCCAGATGCAGAGCAGGCGATATTTAGGTTAAGACAACATATCTGATGGCCTGTTAGCTAACGTTAGCCTTCAACCGCGTCCCAGCTGACACATGGTTTGACAGTGTTGTACGACTCAACAGAAAAGGTGCAAATGACTTCTGAAATATCAACACACATCTGAGTTTATTTATAGGACATTGGGACATGATGAAGAGTTTTATTTTTATTTATTTTTATAAGTGGTTCAGAAGTTATTGAACATCTTAGATCAATAGCTAATTTTACCTTAAAATGATAAAAGACTGAATTTTCAGTTTGGGTTAGTTTGCTTGATTGTGATTGGCTGGCGGGTGTCGGACGGCGAACGCCTGGGTGGTGTTTTGGTGTTGAAGTGGGAGGGGGCGGGGCCTCGAGGCACCCACGCTGATCTCTTATTGGTAAACAACATCGCTGCTTTTGTTCAATAGATTTTCTGAGTGGGCGTGACGGTGCGTTTAAGTGCACAGCAGCAGTCTGGAAAAAACAACAACAACAACAACAGTGGTTACATTAGAGAGAGAGAGAGAGAGAGAGAGAGAGAGGGAGGGAGGGAGTTGTGAAACAGACAGAGGGTTGTCATGGTAACAAAATAGTAATTGGTTGTTTAGATGTCAATTAAGAAAGACGTGATACGAAGGAAGATCTGCTGTTTTACGCTGTTTAACTTCTTTCTTGTAATATATATGTATATTGAGTACATGCAGCTCAGAACACATTATTATCAAAGTACATGTTTCTATGTTTTACTGAAACTAGAACGAGCTGCAGGTTTTTTTGTTCTGAATTTTGCCTCTCAGGCTTCAGACTGAGACTCAGGCTACTTAAGCATTCACAGTTTTTTTTAAGTGACACTTAATTAACACTTTCGATGAAGGTTGATGTAACGAGTGTTAGTTGATGGGAAATAAGGCCCTTATAAGATGCTCAGAAGCATTAATAAGACTATAAAGTGTTAGTAATACCACCATGAAGACATTTATTGTACAATTATAAGACCTATTGTTAACTCTTAGCTGTTGAAGAACATTAATAAAAGCTGTACGAGCTTCCTATAAGGGTTTATATTAGCATAATAAATATATTTGTTGCATTTAACTATCATGTCACTGGTACAGCTTTATGCTTTCAGGCTTTGTTGTTGGTTTATTAGTGTCAAAAACAAAAATCCAGCGCATTTGTGACGTATAACATAACGCTTCAGATAAAAATCACAGACTTGCCTGCGGGATGTGGAAATGAGGTCAATGGACAATTTTTAGTGGGTTGACCTGCGTTTAAAAAACCTGTGTAGCAGCTACCGGATCCATTAATTATTCACTTTTAACAGTATGTTAAGGGTTATTTTATTAGCTTTTGACTAATTAATGTTCTTAAGCAGTCAATAAACTGTTAACATGTTACTTATACTGTCTAAACTAACAAAAACCATCTTAATGCTGCTATTATCAACTCTTACATAGTCTTTTCAATGTTTATTATTTTAAGAGCTTATTAACTAACACATGAAATGTATTACAATGTCCGCATAACTTAATATAAAACTTAATATTTCTGTATTATCGTTGTATAATGTGCATTTGTTGTCCTGCAGTCTGAATTATTACACACTGTGCTTAATGATGGTCACGACTGTGAAACGAACTTGAACATGAAAAAAGGTGTGTGTGTATGTGTGTGTGTGTGTGTGTGTGTGTGTGTGAGAGAGAGAGAGAGAGAGAGAGAGAGAGAGAGAGAGAGAGAGAGAGAGAGAGGGAGAGAGAGAGCAGTAGTAATTGGTGTGAGGCTGTTTGGGAGGCAGATGAGAGCGGAGTTAACGAGCTGAGCCTCCAGCACCAATTAACCAACAACCTGCAGACGTGGACAGAACAGAGCTGCTGCAATTAAACACACACACACACACACACACACACACACACACACACACACACACACACACACACACACAGGGTGACATGTCAGGAGGAGGAAGCTGTTTATCAGCTGGTCAGATGAGTTTTCATTCTGATTCTGCTGAAACAGATAAACGACCTGCTACAGGAAGAGGAAGTGCCTGTCAAAGTAAAAGTCACGTGTTGTGTGTTTTTAACTTGCAGCCTGTTGAAAATACAGCAGCCGGGCCCGACTCCTGAAACCCAGAGAATCCACTGGGCCCGTCTGCAGCTGTGATACGGACACTGGTTGTGTTTCCTCCAGACTTTACCTTGTGATGACGTCACAGACTTTTAAATGGCTTTTATTCGCTTATTGGATGTTTTACAAATATTAAACCTCCATGGATCAAAAATGTAAAATAGAAAGAGTTCTTGGACTTTTTCACTACAACACTGTGAGTGTTAATAACATCAGCAAGCTTTATTTTGAAAATATAAAAAAATGATACTTGGTTTTATAGACGTCCTTTTGGGAGATAATGTCACAGAGTCTTTAATGTTTCTCACCTTTAATCTGAAATTCCTGTTTTTTCTTTTCTTTATTTTTTTCCTTTAATACAAAACACACACACTGACGATCTGTGTGACCCGAGGAGGATTAAAGCTCCCTGTGTGTGAAATGATAAGGGCCTGTGGGACGGATAACAGTTATTATGGCTCTCTGTGGACACACCCCTACACACACACACACACACACACACACACACACACACACACACACACACACACACAGGTCAATTTACAGCTAGCAACTGTAGACTTGCTCGTGCCCCAGTGGGCTCTATTACTGTGTGTGTTGGGCCGTGTACTGATTTACCACACACACACACACACACAGACACACACACAAAAACAACATGGACATCATGCGCACAGAGGTTGGTACTCTGCATGCAAACACACACACACACACACACACACACACACTGGCAAGCAAGAAAAACATGCAGGATCTCATGCAAACATGCAGTAATATGTGTACACAGTCTGACAAACAACGTGTGTGTGTGTGTGTGTGTGTGTGCAGGGGTGAGTAAACAACCATAAAACACTCGTACACAAACACACAAAATTAAACACAATGAAAACACACGAGGCCGTTCTTCCTCATCGCGCCCCTCGGCATGATGGGATGCGGCTCACCTGCCTCCGTGTCGGCTCGTCTGATCGCTCCACGTTCATTTAGCTTGAAAACAAACGTAACTTTCACATTACAACATGAAAGTGGAGCATTTCAGTTGAGTTTGTGGCTGAAGGAGCTGATTTCTGCACCTTCTGCATGTTTCTTTCCTGCAGTAAATACAGGAACATAAACTCTGACATCAGAGCTCGAAGCTTCACGTATAAACACCATAAAGACGTCAATGTTAACACAACAGAGCTGCGTCCTGCTGAGGCGGCGTGCGCGACACCCCGAGGCCTCGACGACGTGTAAAATGTTCAGATCCTGTATGACTCGTATATGTTTTTCACTCAGCAAACACGACGTGCTGATGATGTGATGTGTGCCGCAGACTGTGATCGTCCTGCTGTGAGTCAATTATCAATTTACACACAACAAACACACGTCACGTAAACACACTGGAGGGAAAGATGAACTTTTTGTGATTTAATGACAGAACTACAGAGTGTGTTATCTGCTGCGTTACGTGTCTTTAATAAATATTTAACATTTTCACTCAGAAACAACAACAATAAAAACAGCAGCAGCAGAGTGAAGGTGAAGCTTTAATCAGCCTGTTATGAATGTTAGAGTGATGCTTAAGAAACAGACCTCCTACTGGAAACACACACACACACACACACACACACACACACACACACACACACACACACACACACTCACCGCTTGTTTACACACAAACATTTGAGACAAACATGATGTAAAATAATCATCAGGAACAAAAACAACACTCGTTTACAATCAAAACAATTCACAAACACATGATTTATGAATTTGTTTGAATGTGGCTTTGTGTGTGTGTGTGTGTGTGTGTGTGTGTGTGTGTGTGTGTGAAGGTTGATTACACTTCTATACTAACAAATAACAGATAAAGAAAATGTCAAAATGCTCTCGGTTAGTTTCAAGTTTGTTTTGGTGAAGCACGTTTCTGTTGAACCACAGGTGAGTTCAAACTGAACGTTTCTTTATGGTGAATTTTATATTTCCGTGCTCGTGCTCTGGTTAGGTTCAGGAAAACATCATGGTTTGGATTAAAATACCTGTTTTTGTCGCCACAAATACTTGTTGAAATCTCCCCACAGACTCGAGCTGCGGTCGGCTGTTTGGCAGCCTGGATGGGTGTAGTAACACCACCGCCATCCCCTCCACCTCCTGATGTGACAGTCAGCTAATAATCATCAACCTTGGAAACATAAACGGCTCACATTACATCCTGGAGACTGGCAAGGAACCGAAAAAAGCAGGAAGGGTCATGATGTCACTGAATCTACGTTGTCTGACTTCCGATGAAGACGCTGCGAACAGGAGCCTTTCCTAAATGAACTCGAGGAACGAAGGGTGAGTCGTCGATAAAGAAACGAACGTGTCGATAAAAACCTCCTCTCTGAAGTGTGCTCTTGAATTTTCTCCCATAGACTTCAATACAGCTGACACCACAGTCTGGCCCCAGAGACAGATCCAGTGACGTGATGACCCGTCCCTCTTTATCTCCTCCTCCTGCAATAAAAATCATATAATATGGTTTTTAACAATCATACAAACCTAATGTGCTTTTTTCCTCCTTCCTTTGTTTACTTTAACTGCGTTCTTGTCTCTTGCAGGACAGACAGGATGTTTGGCTGAAAGGTCTTTATGTTTTTATATCTTGAATAATAATCTGAACTTTAAAAATAACAACTTGGAAATAACAAACGCAGAGATGAAGACCTTCACCTGCTAATAATGATACACAAAATGACTTGTAATCACCTACTTCGGGCGATATAAACCGTTATCATTAAATGATTTCTGTGCTACGATTAAAAGCTGTGATTAATTAGAGTTCATTCATAGAGAGCGACTCACGCTGAGGTCAACAGCAGTCAGAGCCGCAGAGATGATCGGTGCGATCAATAAAAGTGTTTTGTTTTATCGTGTTGTAAAGCCACTTAGTTCACAAACTACATGTACGTGTTAAAAGCTTTCTTTCTCTGATCCCTCGTCTCTCCCGACTCCAACAGAGGCGGTTTGAGGCTGGTTTGTCCGCGCAGGTTCGTCCTCACCTGTTATTTTTAAAGTGCATTAATGAGTCGGTAACAAAGGCCTCCTCAGGAGAAACAACATTTTTCTCACAACATATGTTTCACCGCAACACGTTGGAATAAATTACCAAACAGTCTTTATTTAGTCATTCTCTGAGACTGTCGCCTCTCGCTGCTGTCGGTCGCAGCGTCAAATCCCCGAGCCTGCGCTGTAAAAAGTGACGAGACGGAGGGTTTAACTTCACCTGCTGCCTGTGAGACGCTCAGTCTTTACTGATTTAATGTCAGGCATCCAGAATAAACCAAACATCTGAAAGGTCCAGCTTCATAAAAATGACAGTTTTTCTTAGTTTTCTTTGTGAACTTCAGCATTTTAGTGTTCTTGGTTGTTGGCTTCTTCACTTTGGTGCCTTTTAATAGCACATGAAAACATGAAAACAGACACAAGACGACCATACAGGGCTGTTTTTCTACTGGGACCGGGTCAAAGAGCGCCGCTGATGGACCTGCTTCAGGAAGATTGATACTGAACTCACGTCTGTGCAGGAGAAGCTTTTAAATGACTGAAAAACGGGATCTTTTATTGTGAAGAAGTTATAGGAAATGAAACGTGTTTGTAACCGGATTAGCGGAGCTGCTTTGTTAGCAGTGATTCTTCGAAAGTACTGTGTGGATCGAGAGAAGTGGGTCAAAACGAGCAGAGCCAGGCCGGCACAGGTCTGTGACAGCAGCTGATTACGACCCAGCACAAAGGAGGAAGTCAGGTGATGGAGTATAAAGACTGACAAAGGCAGCACGGGGAGGAGGGCGGGGTGGACGGCAGTGTCGTATAAAGTATCCAAAAGTCACACCCGACTAAAACTAAAGAAGAATCGTCCTCACTACAGAAGAAAGAGTCGACTCGTCTTCGTCCCTGAGCTGTGAACCAACTCGACTCGGTTTCAAAACAAGATGAAATCAGTCTGGAGGCTCGTCACCTTTTGCAGCAGCTCTAACATGTTCTCCTTCATCAACATATGTCGGAGGAAATGAAACATGAAAGCTGACAGCTCGGCTCTGTGGCTCGGCTGCAGGCGTCGACGCTCGTCAATATTTACATAAAACTCACCGGGGAAACAGCGAGCACGGAGGAGCGGGTGTCATCGTCACCCTGAAACTCACGAGTGTGTGTGTGTGTGTGTGTGTGTGTGTGTGTGTGTGCCCCCAGGTGAAGGTTGTAAATTGTGTTTGCTGTAATTCACAAACTTCAGGACTTGTTGTTATTGTTGCCTGAGGAGAAAAATCATGTAAACGCCTGCTGAACACGGTGGAGTCACCGCTACATGTCTCTGCACTTCTTCACATAATTAACATGACTGAAGTCACACGTGGCGGAGACAAATATTGTGATTTATTGTATGCGCTGGATGTAATTAAATAAAGAGTAAAGACGTAAATATATTTATCTATATATGTATACAGTATATATATATATATATATATATATATATATATATATATATATATATGTCACAAAGTGCTCCACGATAAAAAGAAGACAACAGGAAACAGAAGAGCAAAAACAACATGAGCTAAAAATTAAAATAAAGTCTAAACAGGTAGGTTGAGTGTCGCTCCATCACCTTTTTGAAGAAGTAGAGAATAAATTCATAAGTCAGACACATTTTAAGAGCTTGCACTGTCTAGTTTAAATTAATAAATTGAATATTTACAATATTAATCACTCAGAAATATTTATTTTGCCCATAAGAGAATAAAAAAGCTGTTAAACAAGCTAGAAAGGTGGCAGGGTCCGCCACTTATAAACAAAGAAAAACAGTATGAAATTGTGTCCTTTCAGATCAGTCAATGAAGATCTTTAACATTTTCTTACCCCAAAACTACAGATTGCTCCTTTAATGAGTTAAAACTCTGTTTTATTTAAGCGTACGTCTTATTTGTGTGTTATTTCCATTTTACCTGTCAGCTTCTTTCACTCAGCAGCTTCGTGTCAGAGACGCTGACGCAGGTGTGAAAATCTCAATTATCAACCTGTTGGAAGTGTTGAAGTCGTCAATCAGAAACTCATTTGGCTGATCGTCATTACAAGCGATCAGCGTTCTCAAACCTTCAGTGAAGCCTCCACATGTTTTAATAAGTCTGTACCTGTATGTTAGAACAAAGGTTCATGTCACGTCTCCCTTCAGTTTTTCTTTACCTGTCCACCAGATGTCTCACCTGCTCCTCCAATCACCTCATCACCCTCACCTGAGCTCCTCCACACCTGCACCTCACCACCCTCATCAGTACACCAGCTCAGATCACTTCATCCATGTTGCTTCATCAGTTTCTTGTTTTTGAGTTTCTTTTATTTAAAATCATTACCTGGATCTGCTCACCTGTTACCTACCTGCACCAGGTGAGCTAAAAGCCAAACCCCTCTGCCGTCCTCTGTCTGCGTGTCCTGAGTGTGAAACCCCACCTGGGAGTCTCCGGACTGAAGCTGTGGTGGTGATTTCTGTAGAGAAATGCTGCACAGACGGAAGAGAGGAAGAAATAGACGAGGAGAGAAAAGAGGTGACGAAGTGTCAGAAACATGCCGACGCATACGGACCGTTCAGCTCGAGCCTCATCAGACGGGTCGGACGGACAGACGGCCTCAGCTGTCTCAGGCTGTGTTGGGATTTTTCAGGTGAAACAACAACGAGTCACTTTGATTTTGCACAGCATGAAGCTTCTGTGTTCACGTATTTGCATGGACCATGTTACTCAGAGGTGGAAAGTAATAAAGTACAAATACTTAGTTACTGTACTTCTGGAATGGGGAGAAAAGGCGTGTTAGTGTCTCGTATCCGCAGAGAGTTTCTTATTTTCTCTCTTTGTTGCTGCTCGGGACGCTTTACCAACCCAACATGTGGCTACTTGACGTCCTGGGAATGAGACTCAACAATCAACTATCTTTGTGGTGCGTTCAGGAACAGCTGGGACAAATCCTACTGACCCTACCTTTAACTTTAATAGTCTTTGAATTATATTAATATGACGTGAGCTTCAGTTAGCTTTGACCACAAATGTCCTTCAGAGGGAGACTTTTTACTCTGATACTCTGAGTACATGTCAGAGCCTGTACTCGATTACTTTGACTGGAGTATCTGAGTGTGTGTTGAAAGCACTGAGAGGATCTGACACTGATTCCTGACTCTGGCTTCAGTGTTGGTTTCTCCTGTGATGACGAGTTGAAGAGTTAATGAGTCGTCAGCTGAAGCAGAAGCTGCAGAACAATCAGGATATTCTTCATCTCTGAGAAAAACACTCTCACACTTGGCGTCTCGTGTTTGTCTCAGTGTTTTTAATGTTTTGTGAAAGCGAGGTACAATCTCAGAGAATGTGAAAGTAATTAAGACAAACTGTAACATGCGGGAGGCGTGACCTGTGACCCGCAGACTGACACGTTCCGGTTTCCTGCGGCGCGTCCCACCGCCCCTCCCACCGCTGCCCTCTGACTACTGTTGTACCTCGCCACGCGCCGCCGTCGGCAAACTTCCCCTCAAAACATTTGCACAACAACATACAACAACGACAGCAAGTTTACTGGGAAGAGACGGCGGCTTTTTAGCACTCTGCCGCAGCTCGCACACCCCACGGTGACGGGAATAGCACCCATGGAGGGAGGAGGGGGCTGTCAAAATGTAACAACGGGTGGTGGGTGTCAAATCTGTCAGAGTGTGTGTGTGTGTGTGTGTGTGTGTGTGTGTGTGTGTGTTCTGCTTTAGTCATGTACGAGTGTGAATGAACAGTGTGTGTTCGTGTTGCCACAATGGTGTGTGAATAACTGAGTATCTGAGCTGTTTGTGTGTGTGTGTGTGTGTGTGTGTGTGTGTGTGTGTGTGTGTGTGTGTTGTGAGGTGTTGGAGGAAGTCTGATCTGAGCGTGCTCAGTGTGGCGAGGCAGACAGCCTCCATGCTGGAGCAGAGGAGTCCCTCTCATGTGAAAAGTCAGACGTTTTAATCGCAGTGTGTTTGAATGAGATGATTTGTCGAGCAGACGGTGTGAGTGTGGAGGTATACTCTCTCTCTCTCTCTCTCTGTTGTCTGTTTTAGTCGTGCTGTGAGACGCCTCCGCAGACAAACTTCATCACAGAAAAAATTAAATATGAATCTAAAAAAAACAGCTTAACACCACGTCTCAGCAGAAAACATGCTGGCAATGCACGTCTCTGTCTTCAGGTTGTGACTTTGTTTTTCTCCTTCACAAAGCTGCACTTGAACTCACCAGACAAAACTACAGCTGACGGCCAGCTAGCTTTTCCTTAATGGTGAGAGGAAATACGGCCTCTGGAAATATCCACTGCTCTCCTTAAAAACACACCAGTTTTGACCCCACTGAAGTGGATCAGATGTCTCCAGGGATCCTTCAAAAAACACCTGGTTAGGGTTAGAAAATCATCACGTTCTGGATTAAAATACCTGGTTCTGTCTCCGCAAACATGGCTGGAAAATGTCCAGATGGTTTGTTGGATAGTTTGTTGGACGGTTGGGTGGATGAATGGATGGAGGACGGGTCTCAGCCCAGAACAAACCCCATTAACTTGTGGTGTGGTTCCTGATAAAGGGACCGGTCCAGGGAATAATGCGTGGACCTTGATGAACAAGTATTTAGGTGACTTGTATCTCTGAGTGAGTTGATGAAGATCAAGGGGGCTGTTGGGCCTCGGCAGAGGTATGCGCTCTACTGAGTGCAATACTAGTTTGGCTTTAATGGTTTCATGAACAATCAACATCATAATAAAGGATTTTTTGCAAAATTTCTCCTCTGAGTGTCTGAAGTTTAATCTTTTACACGTCACTGTGTCTGGTCAGGCCACGTGTCCTCAGTGTGTCTTCAGTGTGTCCTCAGTGTGTCCTCAGTGTGTCTTCAGTGTGTCCTCAGTGTGTCCTCAGTGTGTCCTCAGTGTGTCTCCAGTGTGTCCTCAGTGTGTCCTCAGTGTGTCCTCAGTGTGTCTCCAGTGTGTCCTCAGTGTGTCCTCAGTGTGTCTCCAGTGTGTCCTCAGTGTGTCTTCAGTGTGTCTCCAGTGTATCCTCAGTGTGTCCTCAGTGTGTCTCCAGTGTGTCCTCAGTGTGTCTTCAGTGTGTCTCCAGTGTGTCCTCAGTGTGTCCTCAGTGTGTCCTCAGTGTGTCTTCAGTGTGTCTCCAGTGTGTCCTCAGTGTATCCTCAGTGTGTCCTCAGTGTGTCTCCAGTGTGTCTTCAGTGTGTCTCCTGTGTGTCCTCAGTGTGTCCTCAGTGTATCCTCAGTGTGTCCTCAGTGTGTCTCCAGTGTGTCCTCAGTGTGTCTCCAGTGTGTCTTCAGTGTGTCCTCAGTGTGTCTCCAGTGTGTCTCCAGTGTGTCCTCAGTGTGTCCTCAGTGTGTCCTCAGTGTGTCTCCAGTGTGTCCTCAGTGTGTCTTCAGTGTGTCTCCAGTGTGTCCTCAGTGTGTCTCCAGTGTGTCTTCAGTGTGTCTTCAGTGTGACTCCAGTGTGTCCTCAGTGTGTCTCCAGTGTGTCCTCAGTGCGTCTCCTCTGCTGGTGGTTGTGACTCTCAGTCGAAGTGTGTTCACAGTGCTGTGGTCCTGTTGGTTTCAGGTCTGCAGAGTCTCTGGACCCACAGATGGACTGACAGAGATCAGACGGTGTCTCAGAGCTCAGTGTCACAGCGTGCTTCACACATAACAACACATACACACAACACATACACACAACACATACACACAACATACAGTCACCATGAACTTTACAGAGACAGATCAGAGTCCTGACTGCATCGATAAACTGACTGACTTCCTCTTTGACTTACTGGTTCACTGATTGGCTGTTTGTTATAACCTGTCAGCCAATTATAGCTTGCCATTCTTCATGAACTGCATGACGTCATCAGGTGGATAAAATGGTCTACCTGGGAAAACTGGATCTTCTGTGATAACCAGTTATTTTTGTGTTGAAGAGCAACATGCAGCAGGTCGGTGGAGGCCGGACAGGAAGAGCTTCAGGATCAGAGTGGGAGTCTGCGTTTCCTGAAAGCCGATGAGTCACCTCACATTAAAGTGTGAATCAGTCAGAGCGATTCTTGTGCTCGCTCACAGCAGCACCGACTGATGTTACACACCACAGAGCTGTTTATGGAAATCCTTTAGTGACTTCTGAGTCTATAAACGGATTCGGATGTCATCCGCCTACGTTCTCCAACAGCTCCTCAAACCTCAATGATAAGCGAGCTGCGTTCGTCCAAAATCATTTCCTATGAGTTTAGTTGAGTTCAGCCGGTTTAAACGGCTTCATTAACGTGTTAAACTCGTGTTCTGTGCATCAGATCATCAGCGCTGATCACCTCAGTCACACCAGCTTTCATACAGCAGCAGTGATATTTGGGATTTATGAAAACTGTAATTCATCTCAAACGACGACGACAAAGAGCCTCAGACTGTCGACCAGAGACTCAGCCACTGGATTGTCAGTTACTGTTTTGAAGCCTCCAGTTTGGCAGCACAGACGCTGCTGTACCACATTTGGATGAGGAGGTGGAGCTGGGGAGGATCTCCTGATTGGATCTGACTGAGGCCCGGAGTCGTTTCCTGCTTTGTCGTATATTTTACTGTAGATTTGATCTTTATTCACAAAATGAACATCATGCTGTGTTGAAGAGGCCTGAAACCATAAACTCATCAGGAAACTGAAGGAGGGTCATTTTCTCATAAGCTTACATGCAGTCAGACGTCTTTTTGAAACCGGTGCAGGTTTGCAGGTCGAAGGCTTCACTTGTCGGACCCGGAAGCTCGGTCCGTATCTTAACGGTCGGGACTGTTTCTCGTTAGTCTTTGCTGACGAATGAAGTTCCTCCGTCATGAAGTTTGGTGCCAAAGCATCATCTGCTCTGATTCACCACCATCTCACTGTTTTAACACACTCTCTATAAATAAGGACGATTACTAGACTGCACATTTCCAGCCCGGGTGGATCTGCAGGGAGCTGAACCCTGGCACAGTGAATCACTGCTGAGAGGAAGACGCGTCTGCTCCGTGAACACTTTACAGCTTCGTACGTGATGATGTACAAACTGCAGATGAAGGCGGGAGGGGAACTCGCTGTTAACGCTTCCTTTGATGGGATTACTGCTGGATGTGATGAAAATGTAATCTCACACAGGAGCAAAGCACCTCCTCCAGGTTAATCTGTCATCAGGACGCAGCAGCAGCAGATTAATCCAGACGGAGATTTTAAATCACACTTTCATTTATAATCTATAGATTTATGTGACGTAACCTTGATTTTCAACCAAAACAAGATGTAAACTGTGTGCGACTGAATGTTTGAGTGTTTTTATTGATCTGGTGTTAATAAATGACTCACTGAATCATAAAAGATGTAATAATACGACAAAATAATATAAATTACATTTACACAAAGACGAGGAGGCTCAAAACGACCACCAAGAGACGTGAAGCAACGAAGACGAGGAGGAGGAGGTTCGAAACGAGGATGACGATGTAGAGGTGATTGGAAATTAAGATTACGACCAGGAGAAGGTTCAAAATGACGAAGACGAGGAGGAGACTCGAATCAAAGATGAGAAGGAGAATCAACATGAAGAAGACAAGGAAGAGACAGTTCGAAGCGACGAAGATGAAGAGGAAGAAAATAGGGGGGTGGGTATTGATGACAGACGATGAGACGACGATGATGACGATGAGGAGGGTCGAAGCGAAGATGAGGAGGGTGTTCGAAACAACGAAGAAGAAGAGGAGAAGGTTTGATACGAAGACGACGACGATGACGATGTTCGACATGAAGACGAGGAGGAGGAGGTTCGAAACGATGAAGACGACAGTATTTAGTAACTATGACAGAAGCTCTTTGTTGTCATCTTCATCCAAACACCGACCTGCTGACTTGGAGTATCTCTCTAACACACACACACACACACACACACACACACACACACACACACACACACACACACACACACAGCGTATGCCACGAGTCTGGCGTCGTCCTCGGTAATAAATGGAAGTAAATTGAAGGCAAGGTTGAAGCGTAGGAGGGCTGTCAGGAGTGTGACTGTGTATACATCTATGTGTGTGTCTGTGTGTGTGTGTGTGTGTGTGTGTGTGTGTCTCCTAGCAACCAACACACTTCACTCTGTCTGTGTCGAGCCGACAGCAGCAGCAGCGCTCTGAGGAATCTGTGCTCACACTCAACAGGTGTGTGTGTGTGTGTGTGTGTGTGTGTGTGTGTCACATCAGCAGTGACCGACGTCTCCGTCCAATCAGAGTCTTTTTCCATCGACACGTCTGTCCAGCTGCTGACATGTCCTCCTCTCCGTGTGTCTCTGACTCCAGGAGGACGATGTCCATCTTATTAACCCGCCTGCAGAGCTCTGATTGGCTCGGTCGTTCCTCTGACAGGTGATCAGACCTGTCTGTATCCCTGAAACACAACGACAGCAGCAGGTCAGAAGCTGGAAACAACCTCCTGCAAATATCACAATGTCACTGCTGATTTTGGTTTGTTCAGGTTCAGTTTTCTTTCTCTCTCTTGTCACATCACTGTGTTTAAACTCTGGTTAGGTTCAGGAAAACATCGTGGTTTGGATTAAAACATAAAACTTCCCAAAAAGCTCCGACGTCCTGTAAAAAATAGCCGATTTTGACGCCACAAAAACAGACGGAAACATCCTGACGTCTCCTTAAAAATATCCGGTGGTGAGACTCAAACTGCGGCCGTGCCGGCTGAAAAAACGCTGATATAAAATCAAAAATAAAACTAAAAGCTGAAAACACTTCTTCATTTGTCCTTTCACTCCTCGAACATGGCCGGTCGGCCCGTCACAGATAGTGTGGTGTCCTGCTCCGTTTGTTTTACACCGCTGTTAACTGCACTGGTATCGTATCTGTATCTATATTCATACTGTATCATCATACGGTCCATCTTTCATCACAAATTGTTCATATTCTGCATCTTAATCTGATAATTTGATACGTCTCAAACTTGTATCTTGTGCTTTTCCTTATTAAAACTGCACTAACAGGATGAGTTTTATTCTACAGGGCAGCTTGTCTCTTTGACTGTGTTTGACAATAAATGACTGAGTTTGTGGACACATGATCTGTTTATGCATAAATCAACTGCCAGTATAAACAACGTGTGAACGCTCCTCACCGTGGCAGCGACAGGCTTCTGGATCTTCGTCGTACGCTTCTGTAACTTCAGCTACGTCACGTCTGACTTCCTCCTTTGCTGATGTAATAGCTACGACCACCACTAGAGGTCGCCGCCTGACAGCAAACATAAATATGAGTCATAATGAGCCGCGTTAGAGGACGGATCGATACCGGATTTCTTTTTACCTACTCCTAATATCAGAAGGAATCCAGTCCAGTCCGACTTTAGTTACTTTTGGGAATCAAGTAATGGACTCTTTATCCGTCGTCCACGTCCGGCTTCTGCAGGTGATTTTTAGTCTCATTAAAGTCACATGAAATCCAGATTCAGTGTTTCTCCACCAGAATTTTTCCTTTAAAGATCTCAATCCACCCGAGGGGCTTTATTAATGTTAGAAAATAAAAAAGACAGCGAGCACGACGCCGTGCAGTCTGGGACTAATTATTGTGACAATAGAGACAAAGTTCTGAGGGTTGAGTTTTCAAGCAGATGGGACAGCAGAGCAAATACAATGTGAAGAATCCAAATAATTAAAGAGTCCTGGGAGGGTTCTGGGTCCTGGACTCATGAGACTCATTTTGTCTTTTTAACTTTAATTTAATAATGAAGAGCCACAGTTTGTTTAAAGATGATTAAAACACCTCCAACCAAAGTGCTCCTCCTGAGCTCCATCTCCTCCGTCCTCCATCCATCTCCATCTCCATCAGTCCGAGGTTTCCCTCTCTCCTCTCCTCCCTCCTCCTCCTCCTCTCCAGCCACTGTTGACGTCCATGGCTCTGTCACCGCATCACCGGTCTCCACGCTCCTCTCCTCTCCTCTCCTCTCCTCTCCGGTCCAGTCATGTAGTCATTATGTCTCTTTAATTCCCTCTGTATTCACATCCTGTCTCTGTCTGTCTCCTCTGCTCTCCTGCAGCATCTTCTCTCTCAGTTTTGTTGGAGTTAGTTATTAATCAGTCGTCATCGTTTCTGTCGGAAACTCTTGTTTTTTTTGCGCTTTGGGGACTTTTTTTTCGTGCGTCCGAGCATCCCGCACCTCTCCACGCTGTTTTAACCCGCTCCACCTGGACCCGCCGGCTCCACCTGGACCCGCCGGCTCCTCATCCACTCACCCGGGCGGTCACTCATCATCTCCGCGGCTCCTAATTGTTTGTTGGCAGGTTGGAAACCGCCGGGGAAAAGGCTCATATGAGTGCGCCTCCGCTGATCCGTGCGCCCAGCCCGCTCCCGTTCTCAGGGGGGACAAGCAACACCGGCAACGGGGGAGGAGGAGGAGGAGGAGGAGGTGTTGCAGGAGGAGGAGGAGGAGGAGGAGGAGGAGGTGGTGTGATCTCCTTCCACATCCAGATCGGTCTGAGCCGGGAGCCGGTGCTGCTGGACGCCGCAGAGCTCAGCCTCAGTCAGGTCCGGGAGGTGGCGTGCTCCATCGTGGACCAGAAGGTAAACCAGGTCCTGAACAGACCCGAAACTGCTGCAGAAGTTCTGATAGTGAGCCGAAAGTTAAAGGAGCCTCAGTCTCATTGTTAAATGTTGATGCAGGATTTTTTTTCTCACCATAAAACTTACAAAATGATTTTTCACCTAAAAATTAAGAGATTTCAAATCTGGTTTGGTTGGAATCTGTCCAGAAGAATCTGTAAGAAGAAAACAAGTGATATATTGATTTAAATTGGCTGATTTGAGTGAAAACAATACAAAGTAAAATACAGAAAAGTTTCTGAACTCAAACATTTTGTGCAGCTTTAAATCACGGCCTGATAAAACTGATCAAGGTTCCCGGGGCCGAACTGAGCCTCTGGGCCCCACGCGGTGCTGTTAACCTGTAAGAGTTTCACTGTGGTAATCTGATCAAACGCACAGATGGAGGAGTTTGTATCATTGGTAGAAAATTCTCAAAGGACCTGTGGCGTCTGAGATGTGTGATAATCAGGGTGGAAAGCGGCACCAGCGAGCAGAAAGCCTTCGAACATCCCGTCAGACATTCGTGTAAAATATTTCGTCACACTAACCAGTTCCCGCTTGAGTCCACGTGGAGGTTTCCCTCCAGGCGTTCTTGAGATATCGTGCTCTTTGGTCATGTGGTTGGTTATGATTGGTTGTGATGGAGCCAGTTCTCACAGACAAACTGCCGGCCTGAAGGCTTTTTCCCATAAGCTTACATTGTGAAAGGTGGTGCAGAAATGACTCGTTTCACTGTCAGAATTTGATCCATTCGGTCGGATAACATTTGAAAGGCCAGAAAAAGATTAGTTAGCAGGACGCTAAGTTAGCCGGCTCGGTTGGTGGAAGTCTCTGGTGCGCCGTACGTTCGCACAACACGGATGATCTGGGCATGAATTTACCCGGGAAGTCGAACTCTCTGTAACGTCCTTGGTTATGTTGCTCAGACTGAATTTGCTAAAAAAGACAGCAGATGTAAACGCTTTAAGTCGACCTGAAGCCAAATCAGAAACATCCCAATCTCACCGACAGACAAAAACAAGTTTCATTCGGAGGCTTAAGTTCTGAAATCGCCAACGAAATGAAGCTGCGAGGCAGAGCCACAGACTTCTGGACACCTTGGGGGAGTCAAAAAACAAAGTGGTCTTATTTCAAGCGAGAGGCCGAGATGTGAGCTAGAACATCAGTACAGTCCCTGAAAACTGGCTCTCGCTTAAATTGCGTTATGGCAACGTCCTCTAGCAACGGCATCTATCACGTGGCACAGCCAGTACGCACTGCAAACACAAAGCAACCACCACAGAACTGAACAAGACTGAAACACACCACAGACGGTGTAACAGGACTGCAGGGGCGTAAATAACCATTAAAAGGCATAAAACAGTCACACAGAGACTCACAACGACCACGGAGACCCAAAATGACAATAAAGAGACCTTAACCTACTGCAAAGAGACATAAAACAACCACAGAGACATAAAACGACCACAAAGAGACATACAACGACCACAAAGAGACATAAACGGCGTAAAATGACCATAAAGTTAAATAACGATCACACAGAGACTCAGAACGAGCACGAGAACAAACACACAAACTAAACTAGTGTGAGCATGTTGGTGATTGTTGAGTCGAACAGTCTCTGACTCGACTTCATGCAGACACACATGTACTGAACGTGTGTGTGTGTGTGTGTGTGTGTGTGTGTGTGAGGGGGAACATTCAATAACTAACATGTATGGATGGTGTGCGACGCCACAGGCGAGGCCGTCTATAGTAACACTCACTGAGCCAATGACTTTAACCTTTGTGACCCTCATGATGGACGACAAGTCACATGACACGTCACACAACACAACACACAACACGTCACATGACACGTCACACAACACAACACACAACACGTCACACAACACGTCACACAACACAACATCACACTCTCTCCTCCTGAGCAGTTCCTTCATTAATCAGCGTCCCAGAAGCTCAGCCAGGATCTGTAGTTCGTGCAGCGCATGTGTTTTTGTGTGTTGTTGTGTTGTCGTGTTGTCAGGATGAGAGGATCAGATTAATTATAACCAATAATGGATTTAAGAAAATGACACGTCTCATTTTTCCAAACAATGAGACGACAACAGAGGCACCTTGTTGTTGGTCTCAGTTTGCTGCTGGTGACAGTGTGATGTTTGTTTTCTCTTTATTTTCCTGTTTTATTTCATCATTTTATGAAAAATAAAAGACGATGCAGGGACGAGACGGAGGGACATGTTTGATTTGAACGGCCTGTTTTTGTTCTGGGACGTGTTACATCTTAAATATGTGTCCTACGTGTGCGGGTATTTCTTAAAACTAAGCTTTTTCTCTGCGTTTTGGCTTCCGTACACGTAAACGGCGTTTCAGGTCACTGACACTGAGCCTTTGGGAAACTCCTGCCAGGGTGAAACAACATTTTCAGCGTTTATGTGTGGACAGGTTAATCCTCCGCGGTGATGTGCCGTGACCGGCTCTAGGTCGGCTTGGAAAGGCTCGGAGCGAAGGTGGCTCGCGGCTCCAACCGTGAGCTTCACAGCGACCTCCCGCCCGGACCTCGCTGCCTCCTGAGTGCTTGCTGGCCTCTTTCTCCCGGTGCGACTGTCGATCGGGGCCGACTGTCCTCAATGCTCCCCAACCACGACACCAGTGTGGGGACCGGCTCATGTGATGTTGGCAACCCACCTGACCCGTCTTGAAACAAGGACCAAGGAGTCTAACGTGGGCGCGGGTCAGAGGGTAACGTGACAGCAGGGCTTCACCGAGCCTCATTGCATCATTGCTTTGGCGTGTGCTCGACAGCCTGCGTTGGCATTTTTATGTTTTTTTAAATACTGTTGGTGTGGACGGGAATTTTTTTTTGAAACCGGAGGAGGAAAAAATGTGTTTTTAAAATACCCGTGTACGTGTGGACTAGTTGTTAAAGTCACCTTTTTTTGATCACGATCACAATTCATGATCCAGATCGTTCTCTCTGTAGACGGTAGACACACTTTAAAAACTTCATTTTCTCCACCAAAACAAAATATTGCATTAAAGACGGTTCTGAACTCACATCGCATCCGTCGCAGTTTATCACCCAAGGAATATATAATATACAGGAGCAGCTCTGCAGTGTTTGAGTTAGCAGACGACGTCACAGTCTGAAGTTTCATTAGTTTGATGACAAACAGACAAACATCATCTGTGTGACTCATGACACAATTCAAACAGGATCAGTACATTATTTGTCTCCAGAGATACGTGACTTCGGCTCTCTGGAGAAAGTGATTGTTTGGCTACATGAAGTCTGAGGATATTAAATACAACAGTCTCTAAGACTTGGAAGCCTTCAGCTTCGACCATGACCTCAAACCACTGCACTTCACTGAGGTGTAGACATCAGGAGTTGGTTCGTTGAGATAATCAGCAGGTGAAGCTTCTCCAGATGAAGTCAAAGATCAAACCACGTAAAACTGGAAAACATGATGGAAATCTGACGTTTCTGTTAGTTTCATGTGTTAATGTGAAGAATTATGAGTTTATCTCCATGTTACTTTGCTTTATTCAATAAATAATCTCCCTTCCTTCCCCTTTTCTGCTCGTTCTCTCAGGTTTTATACGCTAAAATTAAAAGTCCACATAAAGACACAGCTGTTGTTCCTCGGTGACGGAGTCGCAGTCAGTATTTGTAAAGCGTCTTTAAACATCGCGGCTGCTGACGAGCACATAAACACACAGCGTCCCTCTGACGGCTGGCAGTGTGCTCGCAGTGTTTCCCTCCCTCCATGTGTAACTCGTACAGTATGTGAGCCCGGGAAGCAGTTAGTCAGTGTGGTGACTCACTCGGAGGCTCAGTCACTCGTCGTTGGAAACAAGATGAATTCTGCCTTTGTTCGCTCGCTCTGCAGGGGTTTCTCTGTTTTTCTGGCTTTTGCTTCGTGAACTGAAGCCGTTGCCAAGTGTTCACAATTGAACACACACACACAGACAGTGTCAGTGTCCTTATGAATGTGATAGATGTCCTCGTTCTCACATAAACAAGTCATGAGTTTGTGAATGTGAGCTTGTTTTTTTTCTTCTCTCATTTGCACAATAACAATCATGTTGTTATGAATGTGATCTCTGTCAACAACAGACCGACCAGCGTCTCTCTCACACGTGACACATCCCACCCTGCATGTCAATATGCCCGTGAAGTTATTTATTTATTGATTCAGAAGCTTCAGAAGCTTCATAATCTCATTTTATTGGATTTTGTTTGTTTATATTAAGTTTTAATTGGCTCATTTTACTGTGATATGAGTCCAAGTATCTCAGGATGAGGGTCAGGATGGTACCGTGACAGGATCAGGGTGGGATTGGGAATTGGATCGAGAGCAGGGGCTTGTGTAGAAGAACTGGATTATAATGTGATTAAATATGGGATCAAAATGGGGTTGGAAAGGAACCGGGTCAGGATCAGGATGAGATCGGGCTTCGATTAGGACTGGGTCAGGATTGAACGCCAAGGGAACGTGATGGGTGGAATGGAGTCAGGATTGGGATGGAAGCAGGATGCTCTCCGAATTGGATCAGAGGAAGTTCGGGATTGGGATCGTTGTGGGATTTGTGCTTGATTTGGACGAGATCGGGTTTGGCTTGGAACTGGATTGTGGAATGATCGGGATGGAATCGGACCAGAATGGAATTGAAAAGGGATTCAGACAAGATGGAAACAGAGTCGGGATGAGATCGGGGATGGTTCTTGGATGTGACCAGAACAAGTTGAAAATGAAATTCAAGGGATTGGGGGAAGAATGGAGTGAAAATGTGACGCCAGGATCAGCAGTTCACGGAAAAAGGTCCTGATCGTTTCGTTCTTTGCCTCGATGGTCGCAGGAAGTCAGGAAACGTGACGGATGTTCAGTCCTCGACAAACCGACCCACTGAGGCCGACGACACAACATGAAGACAGCGTCTCCAGATTTTCTTGCTCCGGAGAACAAATCAGAAAATGGTGGAAAAACATCTGCTTAGTGTGACTGCAGGCCAGAAATAGAGATAAAAAAGGCAAATTTATGCAGATTAGTGTGGTCACGCTTTCTCTTACCCACACACACACATAATCACGATGATGTGTCCATTATCTCTGTTCAGACTCACTAATCGTCTCATTTCAGGTGAAAATCACCTCATTTTGCCACAGTGAGACTTTTACACCTGAACGCAACTCACACACACTTACCTGAAACCTGAGAGCCGGGACGCTAACGGCTTGACACCGTGCGACACACACACACACACACACACACATACACACACACACACACGCACACACAGGTTGTTGATTAAAGTGATTATCAGCAGGTTGTTGTGTATTCTGCAGAGGAATAAAAGTACAGCGGGTCACCTCGACACCTGTTCACACACCAAACCAGTGTGACATCGCTCGAAACATGCAGCGCTTAACACTTCAAATAGCACCAAATGAACTGATTAACAGGGAGGATGTGTGTGTGTGTGTGTGTGTGTGTGTGTGTGTGTGTGTGTGTGAGAACAGGTGTGTTTGAAATGGCTTTTAATAAATATTCTGAAAGGTTTTCAGGAACTCAAACAAACTGTTTCTCTGCAAAAAGTTTCTCTTCCTCTGAATCTGTCAGTGTCGGATCTGAGGCCCGTCTGTTTGAGGTCTTAAGCTGCCTGCTGATTGGCTGTTGTGTCTGTTTGCAGAGACTGTGGCTGATGTCAGTGTTCAGTCTGCTGTGTTTGGACAAATATTGAACTCTGGATTTGGGTAGGAAAGGTCGTCTAAGTTGTCTTTTAGCTCTGTTTTTGGTCTCCACCACCTCCTGAGGGAAATATCCACCTCTTTAGCTGCTGAACGCTCCACTATGATCACCAGCTAGTCTCAGCAGGCGTCATCCTCTGACCAAATTACGCTTTACATAGCTGAGTAACTGAAACCCAAACAGCTGCAGATTCGGCAGATCCATCACTACCAGAGACGCCCAACACATTGTCGCATCGTTTTCACTCATCATTTCCTTTGTGAAGGGTTGTGTGATGGGTCTGGAGGTGTTGAGGAACCCAGGGAGTGAGACCCAGTGTGGGGGCCACGCCTCGATAAGCTTCATCATCCCCCTGTGGATCATGTATTCAGAGAGGAGGAGGAGGAGGAGGAGGAGGAGGAGGCGCAGGGTTACAACCTGAGGAAATGATTCGGAAACTGGATTATTATTGCCGATGCATTTTTTGACCTTTTGCCAGACAAATGTAGTGGTGTGAAAAATACAATACGCCTGTACAACAGATGTCTGGATTAATTAATTGAATTGCCAAGACAAACTACAAACCCTACAGACAGCTGACATTTATAAAAAGTAAAGTTAACTTTAACAGGTTCTGTACGTTAACATTACATTCAGGCGGCCATCTTACGTGTTGCTACTAGAAGGAGTACGTTCCAGGATTAATGTCAACGGTCAAGTCGCACCTGTGATCAGCTTCTGAATGATCAGCTGCTCTGCAGTGGGGTGAACAGCGAGCTGTGCTAATGCTAATGCTAATGCGAGGTGAGCAGGAGCGACAG
>NC_140202.1:28222459-28289959 GCF_965226575.1 Pagrus pagrus
ATGTGAGGACAGTGGACAGTTTGGTGCTCGTCCTGCTGGAAATGTGACGGCGTTTCTCTCCGCCGCTCTTTACAGTCAGAAGATGAATAAGCGACACAGGACATTGTTTCTGTTTCACTCATTAAACCTACAACACAGTTGGACATGACAGGGGCGGGCACTAGGACCCTGGAGCCTGCTCATCTACATGCAGCTGTGGTGAATGTTATTGATCACAGCTGGGCTCGTCCTGCTGTGACGTGTCAACATGTCGGCAGCTTTTATTCTGCCTTTTATACTGAACGTGTCCGACAACAGTTCAGAGAAGACTCACTTCAACACGTCGGGACATTTTGTCCTCTCAGTCTGTGGAAGGTCGACACGGTCTCCACGGCAACACGAACAAGACTAAGATGTAAATGGTTTATTAATGAAATGATGAAAGAAATAAATCATAGCGTTAACCCTCATTTAATGTCTGACCCTTCCCCCACTCATCTTACTTTCTTCCGACGTTAGTCTCACACTTAATTTCCCTCACTTTTTACATTGTGTGGAAACTGAAAGTTGTGCTCGAAGCCTGGCGCTCCTCCTGGGCCTGCGCTCACAGCCAGCGACCTCGCTACATCCATGACAATATAATAACAGAAATGATGTCGGTCAGTAACGAGCAGCTGAAGAGTGAGTGCGTTTTGTTTCAGAGTACTGAAACTACTGCACCAAGACTCCATCACCCACAATGCTTTGCAGGCAGTCAGAGCGCTGCAGGTGAATCTATGATTTGGTACATTCAGTACAGAAAGTACTGGACCGAACTGAACTGAATAATAAGAGAAGGAGGAGGAGAGGAGTCAGCCTTGAGTTCGTGCAACCATGACAACAAGACTAGCACTGCTGCTATGGTGACCACACACACACACACACGCACACACACACACATACATAAAGATGTATCTATGAAGTGTATTGTTGAGGGTCTTATTGAGAGGCAGAGAGAGAGAGATGAGGCACTGAAGAGGAAGAGGGGCGAGAGACACCACTCACAGATGGACTATCATAGAGAGAGAGAGAGAGGTGAAGGCCTAATGAGGAAGACTCCTCTGCTCTTCATCGTGTGTCCTGCTTCCCCCTCTCCCTCATCTCCTCCTCATCATCAAGACTTCTCTTCCTCATGTTCAGTTCTTCTTTCACCTCCTCCTCTTCGGCCTCTATCTTCTCCTCATCCAGACGTAGCTCCAGCTCTAAAACACAGAGTGACCAAACGTTCACTGATCTTCAGGCTGGAGATGAATGAACGTGATGTTGAACTGAGGTTCGCTGCGTCTTGAACGTAGATGTTCACTTAATATACGTTTACTGCGTGGATACTAGAGATGTAAGTTTAGACCAGATTTCCCGATATTGCGATAAGAAATGCCACCAGCTCGACTCGGCCTCTGATTGGTTGGATTGTTGGTTTTGTTCTCCATGAGAAAAAAAGTTTAAAGTTGGAAATCTGAGAATAAGGGTTAGGGTTTAGTTGAGTATGTTCCTTGAGTTAAAACAACTGTCAGACGGGACACAGACAGCAGTCCTCTGGTTGACAGTCCAGTTTGTTGGACCGTCCATCCACCACTCTGTCTCTCTTCACATGACCTCACCTGACTTCCTCCTTTGCTCAAACGTAATCTGGGTTGACGAGCTAAACATCCATTTTTCTGCTGAGACTGCAGAGACGGTGTCGTTGTATTCGTTAGAACGAGGCATTTTTATGTGTGTTTCACTGATGGTGTGTGTGTGTGTGTGTGTGTGTGTGTGTGTGTGTGTGTGTGTGTGTGTGTGTGAGAGAGAGATCGATAGCTGTCTCAGCGGTGCTCTGCAGTTGTGATGCTCATTTCAGCGACGCCTCATTGATCCTCAACATAACAGCAAACTGCACCTTTAACTTCCTGTGGTGTGTGTGTGTGTGTGTGTGTGTGTGTGTGTGTGTGTGTGTGTGTGGGTGTGCTCTCATACTTCTGCCTTTCTGTGTAATTAAACTTTAAACTTGATTCTTCAGCTTGAAGTCTTAATGGATTTAAATGTTTATAGCAGTAAAATAACGTCATCAGAAGTGGACTGAACCTCCTGAAACACCTGCTCCTCTTCTCCTCTCCTCACCTGTATCATCCACCTGTCCTCGCCGTGTCAGATCATGTGTGAATCCACGCCTCCTCGTCTTCTCTCCTTCGTCCGGCTGCGACAGAAGGGACATTTTTGGTCTTATATATGTGAGATGATGACTAATTTCAACAAATTGTCCACATTTTAATAAATCCTGTGAATATGATGAATGACAAGATAATATGATAAGACTGTCGGGTTTCTGTTTATTATTATTTGATTAATTTGATTGAATTATCGCTGTCTGAAGCTTGAAGCCTAATTACCTGAAGTTCATTACATGATCATGATCATGCAATGAACTTCAGGTAATTTGAGTTCGCAGTCTGTAAATTTACCACATTAATGTTTTTGTATTAATTTATTCTGTTAGATTATTCTGTCCATCACCTCCTGATGATAATTTGTATGATTTATTCATCTGCTGATGAAGAACAAAGCTCCTTCTCTCCCTCTCTCTCTCTCTCTTTCTCTCTTGCCCTGACTGCCTCTCTCAGATTTAAATTAGCATTATTGCTATGACCATAATCAAAGGATAGATTCAGTGTGTATTAACACAAAGCTCACATGCTTTTAAAAGGTGAGGACATCGAGTAAATCATAATGGATTGTTAAAGATAAAGGGAGGAAGCTGTGGCAGCGGATACTTCAGACGGCAGCAGGTTGAAGACTGCAGCTGTGGTGGCTGTTGACATTTAATACTCTTTGGGCTCTGCAGGCAACTAATCTTCTGTAGCTTTGCCTTAGTAGCCTGTGATGTTTTGGATCTGCTGCCGTCTCTCCTTGGAGTCGCTGATGTTTTGGATCTGCTGCCGTCTCTCCTTGGAGTCGCTGATGCTTTGGATCTGCTGCCACCTCTCCTTGGAGCCGCTGATGCTTTGGATCTGCTGCCGTCTCTCCTTGGAGCCGCTGATGTTTTGGATCTGCTGCCGTCTCTCCTTCTGCTGATGTCTCAACGTTGCCTTCTTGACACCAGCTGTCAGTCTTGCTCTGGTGCTGTTGTGTTAGCTTGTCACCTGACTGAAAGGTTTATAATAAAAGAAAAACTTATTGTTGCAAATAAATCATTAAAAGTTAAATAACTTTTCAATTAATTAAATAAGGAGTGTTTTCTCTCAGGCTTTGACAGATTCAACTCCCCCAGTTAAATACATTCTATACTTTGAGTCTTGTATTGAGATTTTGGTAACGATCTTCTTTGTGGCTGCAGTGTAGCAGGAAGCTTCGTCTCTACCATCATCGTCTGATGATGCTTCATGTGTCTGGTTGCTCAGTGTTCATACATATAATCTGTTCTGTCTGTTCCCTGCTCTGTTCTCTGTTTCAGATACCAGAGTGTGTTTTCTATGGGATGTACGAGAAGATCCTGCTGTTTCGTCATGACCAGACATCAGACAACGTGCTGCAGCTGCTGCGCTCGGCCTCTCAGATCCAGGAGGGAGACCTGGTGGAGGCCGTGCTGTCAGGTGAGGCAGGCTGGGTGGTGACATCACAGCTGGGTGGGGCGATGACGTCGTTAACAGGAAACACACTATCATTAAGTTTCTCTGCATGCTGGAGCCCCACTTGAACATGTTGTAATTATTACTGTGGTGAGAAATGATCCACGTGCACACTCCAGAGTTCAAACCACCAACCAGCACAGGTTTTAAAAGTACATCAACCCTGAGAGCCTGCTCAGAAATCACTCAGAAATCAGTCAAACAGGAAAATTAGAATTCATTTCTTATAATTCACATCAGATTAGATTGAGCTTTATTGCGACTGCACACAGTGAAACTTAATATAGTTTGGCTTCTATCCAGATTGTGCAAACAGCAGTAAAAGTGCATAAAGACGTGTGAAGATAATGTGATTTACACAGTGAACAGTAAAACCACTGAGGTAAAGATGGTCAGAGGTGATGTAACTGTGATACAATATTATATATAATATGTTCAGTATGGACAGAAACCAATAAACACTCTACTAAAATACTTCCTGTTTGTACCAACCACAGCTGCACATACTGCACATCACAACTGGATACATGGAAAGAAAAATACAATTGTTAAATGTCATAAATAATTTTATACTAAGACTCAGAGATACTCTGTGAACAATTATCTACTCTTCTTCATACGAACTGACCTGAAACATTTAAACTACAACTCACAAGACAGCTGACGTATGTGGATGAAGAGCATGTAACTGTGCAGATAAAGGGGATGAACAGATCTGGATTTAAAGTGAACTCGTGTTTGTGGAGTCGAGTGTTTGGCTGTGAAGGTGTCAGACACTCAGCAGGTCACACTCAGTCACTCACTGACGGGTGAGTGTGTGTAGTATGAAGTATTTCTACTGCTTCCTCTTCACTACATTCAGAGCTAAATATAGTTTCTTTGCAACTCTTCAACAAATGAATGATGATGTAATATTATGGATGAAGATAAAACTTTATTGATCCTTTGGGCCAATAAGTCTGAACAGACCGAACCTCAGAGAGCCTCTGGCAGGTGTCGTCTCGCTGGTTAATTGGTTTAGTAAACAGATGTGTCGGCCTCGTCAAAGAATCCAGATGTTTAATGAAGATCTTCTGTCTCAGTTTGGTGTCTCACTCTTCTGTCTGGCTGCCGTCCAGCTCAGGACTCAGGTGTTCACAACACGCTACGCTAACGGCCTGACAGCTGCTGCTAACCAATTTCCTGTCATTCTGACACCTGTGTGTGTGTGTGTGTGTGTGTGTGTGTGTACATTGGCATAATGTTTGTCTACATGTGTTTCCATGTGTCCTTTATTTGATGGGTAATTCTCGTTTCTTACAACTCGTGTTTTCTTCAGTTAGTTCAGTGAGTTGATGTGCAAACACTGCACGGAGCTGAAGTGACGGGTGAAACTGAAGCAATGACAGAAATGTAAGCGGGAGAGTTGGAGCAGCTGAAGATGTAGTAAAAGGATATGAAGAGTTATTTGAATGCAGACTGAGCAGCCGGTCTGCAGGATATAATGTCAGCAGTTAATGTTTCTGCAAACCACAGATACGTCCGAGGTCATATCACGTTCACATTTATGATTTATTAGTAATTACAGGCCGCAGTTTGACACACACCTATTTTTTTGGGGATACTTCTTGAAGGTGTTTCTTGAAATCGACCTGCAGACATTTCCATCAGTTTTTGTGGCGATCCATCTGTGATCGTTTCAGTTCATCAGTGTTTATATTTATTGATATTTCGATACTTTTAAGAACACTAAAAAACACAATAACGGATGTAAATGTCTGCAGGCGTCCTTAAAAACATCCAGTGATGTGACTCAAACGCCGCTCGACTGTTTGGCAGCCTGTGATGACTCCACCTCCTGATGTCACAGTCAGCTGATGATCATAATACTGATGCAAATGTTTGGTACACAAGTCCACCTCAGACGTATCTGTGGTTTGGAGAAATGTTAATGCTAACGTTGTTTCCTGCAGACCGAGCTGCCTCTCCTCCTCCTCCTCCTCCTCCATCACGTCTACCTCCACTCCGTTACCATCCTGCTCCTCCTGCCCCAAACATCTTTCTCTCTTTCCTCCACTGATCATTTTCCACTCCATCCATGTTTCATCAATCCTTCCTCTTCACCTCCCCCACCTCCTCTACCTCCTCTACCTCCTCTACCTCCCCTACCTTCCTCCCTCCTCCTCCTCCTCCTCTGTCAGGATGCTGACACTCAGTCAAAAACACTTTTGTTAACAGCTTTCTGTCAGTCTCGGCGACAGCTCCAAGTGTGGAGGAAACAAACAGGAAATTGACTTAGTGCGGTGTAACAGGCAGCTGCAGCCAAGCGAGCTGATTGGCCACAAACGACCTGTAAAAAAAACATCCTGATAATTCCCCAAACACGCCTGCAGACAGGTTTTTATTGGCTGTGACTTTAAACAGGGAGACGAACTCTGTTGTTTCCTCCTGTGTTTTAATCAGCTCACACGATGACTCAAGTTGTTTACGATCCACAATAAACCCGAGGAGGTTTCTGTGATTTATTGTTTTCATTAAAGTTTGTGAGGAAGACAAACATTCACATCCAAAAAGCAGCAAACAGAATGAAGCCACAGCGTCGCTCATGTTCACACCTAAACTCTCATTTAACTATGTTTTATACATCGACGCTCGACCGGACAGGTCAGCTGAAGTATGAATAAATGTAATTAAACCTTCATGTTGACCTGCACGATGTTTCACCTCAACACAACCAACTCTTCAGCTCTCGACGCAGTTATCTTTGACCGTCTGATGACAGGAAGTTTTGATGCAGGTTCAACATGTTTCATGAAAGTAAAGACTTATTTAAGCCTAACAAGTTGAATTCATGTTTAGAATATTATCTGATGACCAAAACATGACATTTAATAACGCTGATATAATTAATGGCTCTCCTGGTAAAGCGCACGCCGCATGCAGGCTGCTGAGATTCAGGCTCAGGGTTTGAATCCTCCCTGCAGTGAAACCTGGCCGTCATGAAAGGAAAGTTTCTTTAGACGTCCTTTGGATGTTTTATGAAACAAAATGGCAGAACATAGTGCAAGTTAGCATTAGCATGAGCATGAGCAGTTAGCAGCAGCGAAAAGTCCTCTCAGCTCTCTCAAGTGACATTTGAAAACATAGTGATGATGAGTTTATGATACTCAGAGATTTTTTAGGTGCAGAAATGTTTATAGAAGTTTTATTAAATCTGAGAACAGACCTCTGATCTCTGCGCTGAATGTTGATGTCTCATAATTAAAGTTTAGTCTGCTGTTGCACAGAGTTACTGAGCTAATCAGCTAAAGCATGAATATAATTATTAGACGCCACACCCGGCTGCTGGTTCACAGTCTCTCCACCCGCGGTGTTTGTTTTGTGGTGGTGGGTTAACAAGCCAGCAGCGAGCGCTCCTTAACGCTCCTAATTCCAGCACACATAAACACAGGCATTTATATTCAGACTACCTAGGAAACCCTCACACACACACACATACGCACAAGTCATTTTCTGAAGCATATAATAACAGTTCGGGAGCTTGTTCAGACTTCCAAACGTATGTTGGCCCTCCAAACAAAAGGCATAAACAATAATTTGAATAAATGGAGGTAATTTCCTGCAGCAGAATGTCTAATCAGAGCCGTATTCTGCTGGAGGACCAGCGCACAGGGCCGCCGAGTGTTGCTGTGTGTGTGTGTGTGTGGGGGGAAGAAAACGAAAAAGGCGAGGGAGATTCAGAAATACATGCAGAGAGAGAGAGAGAAAGAGAAAGAGAGCGAAAACGATATCCCAAACTACCCATCATGCCTTGCCAAGCCCTGCTGGCCAACCAAACAAACACTCGGTCCATCTGCGCCCGCTAAGAGCCTCTCATACCTCCCAAACATTTACAAAATACCCGCTAACAACCCATTCATTACTCTTTGTCTCTGCGGTTCTGTTTATCTCCCTCCACTCCTCTCGCTCGCTCTCTCTCGCTCCATCTCTGGCGAGTTGAAGCAGAACTCCACTTTTATTCTGGATTCTTCCTCAGACTTCTTCCTCCTGTCGGTGTGTTTGTTTCTATCTCTGATGGAAAGTCGGCTGAAGTTTCGTAGTCCACAAAACAGGATCGGTGCCAGAAGACGATATTTTATCAGAATTTGTTTAAAATCAAAACAAATGTCAAATAATGTGGACATGGTTGTTGTCTCCTGTTTGTTGCTGAGGAGTTTGTTGAGTGTTTGTGCAAGAACATCAATTTTACCTAATTAAACATTTAATATTGTTGGTGCTCGTTCAGTTAATCAGACATCAACAGAGTGGACGACGAGACTTCAGCTGACTTCCATCAGCATGGAGGGAGGAGATGATGACTCCATGAAGCTGCTTAGAAATCCTCAGAAAGACGCTCCTCACATGTGCAGAACTTGTCTTTTCTTCAGTGTCACAGTGATCCAGTGACAGTTGTCTGAACATCCACAGGTTCACTGCTGACAGGAAGTGCTAACAGCTGATTCAGCAAAGTTTTAATGGAGGTTTGAGTATTTTTCTGGTTGTTTTTTCTGTTTTAAATCAAGTCTCCAGCTGCTTCAGTTGTTTAGCAGAATGCTGCGACGCTGTTTTACTGTGAAGCTCCAGAAATGTTCTGTTGAAGCTTCAGCTGACTTCCATCACTGTGGAGGAGGAGACGATGACTGTGTTCGCTCTCTCCCACTCGGAAAATTCACCTGAATGTCCTCTCAAGTCGGAGCAACAACTCAGAAAGTCAGAGATAATCTGGTAAATAAGTTGCAGAGTTGATGAAAGTTGACATCGTGTTGATGGTAAGAAACTTTTAAAACTTTAGATTTGGAGTCAAACAGTAAATCTTATTTAAAATCACACTTACATTTGTATTAATGTGATTTACTGACAGAGCGCAAGAACCGCTGGAGTCGGTCGTACAAGAGATTTTAAAAGTCACTTTGAAGAACTGAACGTTTCACACTGAGACAGCCGCAGCGCTCGTGTTAAAGACGCTGCAGACCTCACAGCTGTTTTCACTTCAGGCTCACTCAGTCCTCAGAAGAGCTCTAATCAGGTACAGAGTGAAAACACCTGTGCAGGTCCAACATGTGTCTGTGGAGCCTCAATCAGCCGTCACTGTGTGGGAGTGTTGCTCAGATTTACAAAAGGATTTAAAGATAGATGTGATTATATTCCTTGAAACTTCATTTCAGCACTTTATCTAAAAACTTAAACAACGTCTCGTCACGAGCTCGTTGAGACGGCAGAGAAGAACACAAACAACACAGATGCTCATGAATCAGAAAGATATTGATCCTAAACTGGCTCCCAGCTCGTTAAACCGTAACAGAGTGAGAGGTCTTACCTTCAACAGGATGACAGAGACTAGATTAGATTTCAGAAACTGTGAGATTTGGGTTTACTTGTCAGGCCGGTTGATTCCTCTGTGGCGTTGTGGTCGGTCAGCAGGAGCTCGCGGCGCTGCCAGAGTGCCCAACTGGGTTTTTGTGACAACAGCTGGAGGGTGTTTATGCTCGGGTGGATGTGATGGCCGCGGGCCCAGTTACCCTGATCAGCAGCTGCTCGTCTCTGAGACGATTTAAAAAACATTTTGTAAAATAACTCGGCACCACAGACTTCTGTGTGTGGTACTGAACTGTTGTTTTGTTTGCTTTTGGTTTCGTTGCTTGTAAAAGTCTTGAAGAAGGAAACATCACATTTTATAGAATAATGATTTCAGCTGTTTGCACATGAATCTCCAAACACAACATTTTGGCTTCTAATTTTCTGATAAACTCATTGAACGGTTACTTAATCGACCGCCACAGACTTCTTACTTAAAAGTACATGTTTTATTTCAGCTGACGTTTCAACTCCTGCTTCATTGTATTAATTTAATCTGACATTTTATAACTGGTCAGAGCTTTAAATTTCACTAACAACTCCCCAAATATTAATACAGGCACCAATATAGGCTACTTCTTGGACAAAGTCACCAGACTCCCTTTAAAAAATGCTCAATTAAGTGAGTTGTTGAGTTAGGAGAAGCTTTCTAAACTCAGTGAAACACTGACTCTGACAGTTTCTTAATTATTTGGGCCTTCTTGTAAATTCATTGATGCTAAACATGTCAAATTTTACAAATACACTAAACAGTAACAAATACAGGCTACTTGTGGAGAAAGTCACCAGACTCCCTTTAAAAAATGCTTAATTTAGGGAGTTGTTGAGTTACGAGAAACTTTATAAACTTTGTGAAACTGTCTCTGACAAACTGTTTGGGCCTTGTACAGTGAGATCTCATCTCAAGTGGTCACTCAGAAACATGTTAACGAGCTGAACACAAAACATCCAGAATTTCAAGACTCATTTGTTTAGAACATGAAGATGTTTCATATCCTGACATCTCTGACCTTCCTGCAGCGTCGGCCACGGTGGAGGACTTTCAGATCCGTCCACACTGTCTGTTTGTCCACTCGTACCGAGCTCCGGCCTTCTGCGACCACTGTGGGGAGATGCTGTGGGGACTCGTACGACAGGGACTCAAATGTGAAGGTACGACTCACTGATTTATTGTTGTTCATCAGTTTTTACATTTCAGACAAGTCAGATGCAGGTTAATAAAGCCGCCGTTGTCCGTCTTTGTGTCCAGGCTGCGGTCTGAACTATCACAAGCGTTGTGCCTTTAAGATCCCCAACAACTGCAGCGGCGTGAGGCGGCGTCGCTCGTCCAACGTCTCCCTGACGGGGGGGCTGGTGAACCTGGGCCGCCCCCTCTCTGCTGAGCCCTCGCCCCCGCCTCACTACACCGACGAGGCTTTACTGGTCAGTGCATTGAAATCTACAGGTAGATAGTGACTGTTGGTGACTGCTGCTGCGTCCCTTCTGCTTCTGCTCGATCTGCACACGACTGTGGCAGATTTATGATCAAAATTCACTGTCATCTTCAAACAATGGCTCCTTGATGCCACACAGAAGTCGACAGAAGAAGCTTCTCATTTCTGTGGTTTCACCGTCTGTGGCCGACAGGTTTTGTTGGTGCTCCAGAGATAATTAACATTTGACTGACGGAAACAAGAAACCTGCAAATGTTCTTAATTATGCACTTGATGGTGGATCAGTTGTTGGTGATGATGGAGGCTAAAGCTAACAGGTCCTGTTTCCTCACCTGTTGATGATCCATGCAGAAGACATGGAAATATCTAAACTGCATTGTTAGTAGAGCCAGGAGAGTGGTGTAGGGATGACGTATTTCTGTAGCTGACCCTGAAGTTAGCATCATCCTGGTTCCCTCCACAAAAAGCCGATGGGATGTTAGCGTTGGATCACAGGTTTTGTTCATCGAGATAATCTCCTCAGATGAACACTGATGTTAGGCTATAAATTATAATGAAACTGTGGGACATTTAATGATGTATATATTCAGCCTGTGGTGACCACACACCGAACACTGAAAACACATTCAACAGACTCACAGACAGGATGTGCTAACATGCTAACTGATTTCTGGGTTTTAGGACTACAGACTACACCGCTCTCTTAGCTCTCGTATTTTTAAAGGTTTCCCAGCTGGCCACCACTGTCGTTACATAGACGTTTATATTGATGTGATGTCGAGTGACCAAAACTCAACGTCAGGTTGTCAGACGTTGGTATTTTGTTGGTTTTAAGTCGAGAAAGTTGGAAAGTTGACGTCACCTTGATACTCAGCTAACATTAACGGCCCATCCAGCGTCAGAGTCCAACATCTTTCTGATGTTAGACTGACGTACGGTGCCAGCAGGACATACTCAGTCACACAACACAGAGGTTAGATTTATGTTTTCTTTATTGATGTTACTTCAATACGACAAAAGACTTTTGAAGTGAGGACGAAGTGGTGAGTCTGTTAAAAGACGTCCTGTATTGAGCCGGTCCTGGTCTTTACTATCACTGTCAGATGTAAAAAAAGTACAATCAGATTTTTGTTTTTCTTCCATCAGAACATTCAAACCCGACTCTAACTTCTTTCTTCCTCTTGTTCTCATCATCTCATCCTCCAGTCTCCAGTCAGTCCCAGCATGGAGGTAAGTCACATCACTTTTATCAGTAATGAAGCTTTAAACCAAACTGAGGGAGTCTGTCGCTGATGTACTGTCCCTGCATTAAACCCCAGTGCTCTGAGGTTTGGCTTTGAGGAAAAACAGTCCAAACATTTTACGACCTGACTTGTCTCCACCCTGATCTCCTGATCTTTGTCTCCGCCTCTCCTCGCAGCAGAAGAACCAATTAGATTACTTCCCTGGCAGAGAGCGGCGCTCCAGCTCCCAGTCGTACATCGGCCGTCCCATCGAGCTGGACAAGATCTTTCTGTCGAAGGTCAAAGTCCCTCACACCTTCCTGATCCACTCGTACACCCGACCCACCGTCTGCCAGCACTGCAAGAAGCTGCTGAAAGGCCTCTTCAGACAGGGCCTGCAGTGTAAAGGTCAGACGCTCTTCAACCACAATCACTTTCTAAAACTGTCACGACATGAAAGAGTTGGACGCGTCAAACAGCATCTAAAGATACTTTTCTGAGATCTGTGCAACAGTTTACTGCAACGACAAACTTGTGTTTTTATCGAGCGCAGTGTCGGCTTTAAAGATGTGTTTCCTCGAAACTGTGTGAAACGTTGTGAGCCGGGCGTGTCAGGAGTGTCACCGATCAGCAGCCAAGTGCGCAGAAACCACCGTAATTACAAGGCAGTGCACTTGTTCAACACACTACCAGGTCTATGTCAATACATTTTCCTGTGTTGTGTCTGAACGTGCAGCGTTCAGTCATGGTACTCAAACATTTTACTCCAGGGAGGTGAGAGCTGTGATGTTTTTAGGTGATTTTGAAGTTGCCGGAGTGAGTTTTGTAGGTAAATGTGAGATGTTTGCTGAGCTGCATCTTCAGATCCGGAAACAAGGAAGTGAGTTCGCTGAAGGCAAAGAAAAACTGCTATGATTGGTCAAATTTAAGAGAAAGTTGCAGTGATTAGACAAAATTGCCTGGAAATCCTGGAAGGACTGATTATGACATTTACAAACACTTATATAATTTATATATAAATCTGTCAGCAGTTCATACACCTTAATAATGTTTATAATTAAAAATATTATTAGTTTCTCTTAATTGTTTATCAACATTACACATAGAAGCCTGTGTCCAACAGAGCGGTTTCCTGCTGACTTGGTGAATAAAAGACGTCTGAACGAGCGTCCTGCACAGTGTGAACGTTGGACGGTGACCTGCTGTGACCTGACGCTGCTCTGCTTCCTGTTTCTCCCTCAGATTGTAAATTTAACTGTCACAAACGATGTGCCGCTAAAATACCAAACAACTGCCTGGGAGAGGTTTCCAAGAATGGAGGCAAGTTTCCACACACGCTCAGACCTGAACCTAACACGATCCTAACCCTGATGCTACCGCTAACTCCTCACCTGCTCCGTGGTTTGTAGAGCTCCTGAGCCCGGGGGCGGAGTCAGACGTCGTCATGGTGGAGGGTTGCCTTGACGACCACGACGTGGACAGAGGAGGCGACCTGTTGGACGACATGGATGAAGCTCTGACATCAGAGGGGGGTCTGATGCTGGAGGCGGGGCCGAGCGACCTCTGCGACATGCACGACCCCGACCTGGACGAGTCCAACCGGGCCATCAGGTAGAGAAACACACACACACTGAGGACACACACACACACACACACATATATGCACACACAGGTGACAGGATCTGCTTTGTCCCGCCCCCTGCAGCCCGTCCACCAGTAACAACATCCCTCTGATGCGAGTGGTTCAGTCCGTCAAACACACGAAGAGGAAGAGCAGCAACGTGATGAAGGAGGGCTGGATGGTGCACTACACCAGCAAGGACACGCTGGTACTCCACCTGTCTGTCTGTCCACCTGTCCACCTGTCTGTCAGTCTGTCTGTCCACCTGTCCACCTGTCTGTCAGTCTGTCTGTCCACCTGTCTGTCTGTCTGTCTGTCTGTCCACCTGTCTGTCCACCTGTCTGTCTGTCCACCTGTCTGTCTGTCTGTCTGTCTGTCTGTCTGTCTGTCGACCCAAAAGTCAGACTTATGTAAACATTATTTGCAGCTTTGCTTTCAGTTTGATCTCTGAGGATAAACACGGGGAATATTATCTGTGAACGAGCTTCGTTGAGTCTGTTGTTTTATTTCTCTGATTGTTTGTCGTTTTCTTTTGTTCGTACGCCGACCGGCCCGTCTTTTGTTCCGTCCTTTGTTCTGTTCTTTGTAAATGAAGAAAGAAAATGTGCTGAGAACTGGATGTGACATGAAAATTAGCCATATTATTAATAATATCAGCAAGATGATTAAATCAGGAACGTTAATGGACAGAACGATGACTGTCACATGAGAAAATGTTTAAATTCTGACGTTAAAGAAACTTTTCAGAAGCTTTTGAAACAAAACTCTTTCAGCTGTTTTTGTAAAAGTTGAAAACTGTGATTCTGTTGAGTGACGTCAGTTTCTCTCCTCTGCCTCCTTCAGAGGAAGAGACATTACTGGCGGCTGGACAGTAAATGCATCACGTTGTTTCAGAACGACACAGGAAGTAAATACTACAAGGTAAAACGAGTCCGTCACCGTCTCTTCAGCTCCGGCTCGTCTGGAGTTTTTGCTCTTTTCTTCGTTGTTGTGTTAAACTTCTACTTCACTCACCAGCGCTTCAAGTGAACAAACCTCCATCCTCTCTGGTCTGCAGGAGATCCCTCTGTCAGAGATCTTGTCTCTGGAGCCGGCTCAGACCTTCTCTCTGCTGCCCGATGGAGCCAACCCTCACTGCTTCGAGATCGCCACAGCTTCGCTGGTTTACTACGTCGGAGAGAACCTGACGAGAGCTGAATCATCTGTGACCGGCAGCAGCGTTCTGGTGAATAATATGAGGCTCTGTTTATAGACGGGTACATCGGTTCAGGATGTTCAGCATCCTCTTCTCTCTCCATCGCCGCCTCCGGAGGGTCCGGCTCAGCTCCTCCTGTGATCGCTGAGCTGCATCTCCAACTGTTTCATGTCGTATAGAAACAAAAGCTCGTTCAGATGTCCTCAACTGTGAACACGCACAGAAAACATGCACTTAGAAGAAAAGTTTGAACTCAGTCTCAGATAACTTGTCTGACTGCTTTCAGGTGAGCGGGGTGGGACAGGATGTGGCCCGGATGTGGGAGATGGCGATCCAACACGCTCTGATGCCGGCCGTCTCGACAGGAATCTCACGCAGCTCGCACCGCAGCGGACACAGTAAGACGCCGGAGTTAATTTCCATTTTAAAAGCTCAGTAACCATAAAAGTTCAAACCAGTTTTAATTAATTTTATGTCAACAGATCAGTGTTTTTCTGTGTTGAGCCTCATAACAGAGCTGAATGTGTGCGCTGTGTTCATACGTTCAACAACATCTAAAATATTCACATTTGATGGAATAAAGCTTCAGTGGAGAGCTGAGTCAGCATGACACTGTCAGACGCTGTGTTTTCATGGACAATCCTTCTTTAATCTGATTTAAATCATCCTGATTAGAGATTTCGTTCTATCCGATAATCTGATAAAGATTTGTTTCCATGGCTGAAGCTTTAATCATATATAAGTATAACTTTTGTTGCGAAGCGTCTAATCTGCCAGAAAAACAAGAGAAGAAGTTTTGTTTCACTTTTCTCGTGACGTTAGCGTGAAGTGAGCAGTAACGCTGCTGTCCTCTTGAGAAGGAACAGGAGGACGTCATGTTCGCCACTCGTCGCTCTCCCATCAGGGTCATCTTGACTTTTAGCCTCGTAACGTCAGCGGGCTGCCTCCAAACTTCTCCGGCGGTTCTTGATTTGGTTTCAACAACTTGAACTCCTTTAAGACCTCCAGCAAATAAGTCTTATCAGCCACAGACCAGGTCTGTTTCTGTGCCTGCTGGAAGCAGCGTCACCTCTGATGTTCCTCCTACCTGAGGCGAGCATGTGCAGAGAATATATTTATTCCCACCAGAGAGAAGTCTCCTCCGACTGAGGTGTTTAAACGAGCCATCTTTATTCTGATTATTAGAGGAAACGCAGCTTTTGCACACCTTAAGGTCGACCCCTGACCGACCTGGGAACCTCAGGAAGAGTTACGGAGGAGGGATCCTCTCGCAGGACGGACACACAGGAAGTAGATGTCGCAGGTACAGCTTGCAGCCGTCAGCGTGGCGGAGGATCCGCCTGGAGTGAAGCTGGACGGGTGTAAATGTCATCGTGTGCAGTTCAGACTCTCAGCTCAGGTGTTAATGCTCACGATGCTGCCGAGTCCTCCTGCAGTCGCTCAGATCCCCTCAGGGCCGACGACGCCCACACGAAGCCCATCACAGATATTTCAGACTTCCCTGACGTCAAACTGATCATGACTAACGTTTCACTGTGGTCTCTGACTCTGTTACCTGAGAGGAGTCTCAGCCGGCAGGCTGCAGGCTGTGATAGCATTTATTACTAACGCACAGCTGACACACAGTGAACACACAGGTTAGTTCAACTGAAGCTTCTGGGAGCAAAACTGTTTGTAAAGGTGACGTGAAATTAATTTGCACCTTTTTTTAAGTTCTTGTTACCTGCGAATATTTAATACTTTAATAAGTTTTATGAATTTGATCATATTTGTGTCTCAACAGAGGAAATCTCCATCAGTATTTCTGTCTCCAACTGCCAGATCCAGGAGAATGTGGTGAGCACACACACACACACACACACACACACACACACACACACACACACACACACACACACACACACACACACAACAAAGCTAACGGAAGCTCACGTCATATTAATATAATTCACAGACTATTAAAGTTAAAGGTAGAGTCAGTAGGATTTGTCCCAGCTGTTCCTGAACGCACCACAAAGATAGTTGATTGTTGAGTCTCATTCCCAGGACGTCAAATAGCCACATGTTGGGTTGGTAAAGCGTCCCGAGCAGCAACAAAGAGAGAAAATAAGAAACTCTCTGCAGATACGAGACACTAACACGCCTTTTCTCCCCATTCAGCCTCCCTCTGTCTGTTCACGTCTTTTACGTCTTTGTGTCGTCTCGCTGCGTCTGCCGTGCGTGATGTGCTCTGATAGGTCGACATCAGTCTGTGATGTTGGGAAGGCGGCGTGCGATGACGCCAAATAACAATAATCCATAATTCACCTCAAATGCATCAAACTAAAGTAACGAGGCTGTTTGAAGCTGTGAGGAGGAGAAAGTTCAGGTGTTGTGTTCAGATGTAGAGAGGGAAAGTCTCAGAGATACTCAGGTACAGGACAGATACCTGAGACATGTACTGAAGTACAGTGATGAAGTATTTGTACTCAGTTACTTCCCTCTGTTGGTTACTGACTGGCAGTAGAGAGCTCGTTAAAGGCTCTCACACCTCCATACGTTCCTCTCAGAACTCATGAATAAACATTTCTCTTAAATTATTTTCTGTCACGACTAAGAAAGGTTGAGAACTTTTATCTGTCATGAATAATAAACTTTCATAACGTGTTACCGACTGAAATGAAAACAGTTAAAACAATATAAATGATTAAACTTTTGTCTGTTTGGTCGTTCAGTTAATTTAACAGAAGAGTATTTTATTCAGATTTGACGGCCTCGTCAGCAAAGACACGTCTGAAGCCTCAAAGTTCATGTTCTTCTTTTAATGTGTTTGACGCCCAGTCGTCCTCCTGCAGTTATTTTGGTGAAAGAAATGCAAAAGTAGTGTAACTCATTACTCTATAGGACCGTCTTACCTTTAAATGATTGTAACTAGCAATATGTAATATATTACATTTTAGAAGTAACTTGCAGGAGAACAGAAAGTGGTGATTGTTTCCTTTAAAGGGGCACGAAGAGAAGAAATTCAAACGTGAGGTAATAATGTTAAAACGAGCTGTTCTCAGAGGAAAATAAGTCCCAGAACACTGTGTGAAGTGAAAGGTGGCAGGGTCCGCCACATATAAATACAGTAAAACACATGTTAGAACACATTTCAGCCCGTTAGCTTAGCAACAAGAGCAACTCAGTGTAAAATCTTTGAACTTTGCTTGATAAACTTCCTCCTGTGACTGATTTTGTTTGTTGGCCGAGCAGCTTTACTCCTCTGTACCTGCAGGAAGTTCACAGGTGTAATTAAACGAGTATGTTAGAGCTCTTACAGATATTCAAGAGTACAATTCAAGCACTTTCAAGCACTTTCAATGCACCTAAACCTGATATCCAAACTCTTGAAGTCACTATCATCTCTTACTGTTGCTGTCACTGCAGAAACATAAAGTTAAAGGAGCATTATGTAGTTTTAACGAAGAAATTCATCCGTCAATGTTTGAAAGCTAGAAAGGTGGCAGGGTCCGCCACACATAAACACAGTAAAACAGTATAAAGTGTGTTGTCCTTAAAGCTCAGCTTGTTTATTCAGTCATGAAGACAAAGAGAGTTTGATTGGTCAGTTTGTGTAGACAGACGATCTTTCTCTTCTTGCCTGAAGCTGCAGACTGCTCCTTTAACTCTCCACCCCGACGTTCAGACGTCTCTTCGACCTCAGACTACCTTCCTGTCTGTGCGCCTCCTCTCTCTCTCTCTCTCTCTCGCTCTCTCACCTGCGTCTCTGTACATTTACATCATAAAGATTTATTTTACATAAAACTCTCCTCATGCAAATGCCGCCGCGGAGAACAGCGAGTCCCGTTTCCACGCAGACGCGCTTCACCTCGCCGTCTCCAAGGTGAGCACGTCTTTTCGAGCACCTCAAATGGAGATTACTGTGATTACTCACTCAGCCAAACGGTTTCCATGGCGACGGATGGTAATTAGGCAGCGAGCTTCGGGGAGGAGGTTTATAATATTGTATTTCTGTCCTCCTCGCCGGAGGTGTGATATTAGGCTGTCAGCTAACGGGGGAGAAGAGGGAGACGTGATTGCAGACAAGGAGAAAATATTTAGCAGTTTTGGTGTCAAAGCTGTGGCAGATCACTGACGCTGTGGAGTTACACTGAGGGAGGCGCACAGTGGGTTCTCCTCCACAAAACCCGTCTCTGAGCGGTCCACCAGGTGACGAATTGATCCAATCCGCTCTTTTGTTGAAGCCACTTTCTGTCAGCCGGCTTCACCTTCCTCCACCTCCCTCACATCAGCAGCTGGAGGCTTTCATTATTTAGACCTCCAGAGCAGCGAGCGCTGGCCTCAGGTGTGTTTACAGCGCCGCGATGATAAAACCAGCTTCCTGTTTGTTAAATAAACGTCTTTCATTGTCTTCATCTTCATCTAGTTCCATCCTGACTCATCCTCACACAGCCAGAGGGGGGAGTAACTGAGTACAAATACTTAGTTACTTCAGCACGTTTCAGGTATCTGGACACAAACACCTGAACTTTCTCCTCCTCACAGCTTCAAACAGCCCCGTTACTTTAGTTTGATGCATCTGAGGTGAATTATGGATTATTGTTATTTGGCGTCATCGCACGCCGCCTTCCCAACATCACGAGGCTGATGTCGACCTATCAGAGCACATCACGCACGACCGACGCAGCGAGACGACACAAAGACGTGAACAGACAGAGAGGGAGGCTGGAACTGAAATCCGACATCCTGGTTCGTCCTGACGATCTGGATCAGCTCAATACTTTCTTTTTTTTTCATCGTCTTCACTGCTTGACGACTCCATCTTGTCTCGTATCGTGAATTTTCACATATAAATTGAATAAAAACTGCATCAGACTCGGTTGGCCAGGTTTCTGTGAGTCACATTTTTTATCGTATAGATAAAAGTGGGACGTGTAGAAGTCCTCCGTGGTCCTCCAGGTGGACTCTGAATCCTTCTGGTGTTTTTCAGGACATCAACTCTGTGTATCAGATCTTCCCAGACGAGGTTCTCGGCTCAGGACAGTTTGGTATCGTCTACGGAGGTAACCAGTCGTCGGTTAACTGTTGTGGTGTAAGTTTGTGGTGAAGCTGTTTCCTGTTTTATTTTGAAGTTCTGTCCTCTTGTGTTATGTTTTGCTTTGGATTTCCTCCCTTCGTCCTTCGTCTCCTCCTCGTGTCTTCAGTCATCTTAGTTTTTTGATGCCTGACTTTTGACCTTTGGCCTTCAGACTGTGATCTTATTATTAAAGCTCCCTTCTGGTTTCACGCCGACAGTAAAACCACGTCCACATGCAGCATCACTCAGTTGTTCAGCAGGTGGAACATTTAAACCTGCTGTAGCTCGTGTTTCTGGTCACTTCAGGGAACAACAGAGGTTTTTACACGAACTGAAGCATTGTGTCAAAATATTTAGAAAATAAGCAATATTTTCATAATAAAGTTGTAATATTTAGAAGTAACTTTATTTTGTTTTATTATTTTCTTATACATAAAAATATTAAATCTATAAGTTTGTTTGTGTTCATATTAATAATAATGATCCTGTCAGCTGAGTCCAAACATGGTTTGATTTAGTTTATTAAAGATAAAGAAAAGAAAGTAAAAGTAATAATTTAGACAGAAAAGGTTTGACAAATCTGTAATCTGAAAAGTAACTAGTAACTAAAGCTGTCAGATAAATGTAGTGGAGTAAAAAGTACAACATTTACCTCTGAGATGTGGAAGTTGCATAAAATGGAAATACCCAAGTAAAGTACCTTAAGTGTATACTTAAGTGCAGTACTTGAGTAAATGTACTCAGTTACTTTCCACCACTGCTGACAGCTGAGTGTGTTCCTGACGTTGATGTTCGTGTGTTTCAGGGAAACACAGGAAGTCCGGCCGTGACGTCGCCATCAAGATCATCGACAAACTGCGTTTCCCGACCAAACAGGAGAGTCAGCTGCGCAACGAGGTGGCCATCCTGCAGGTACACACACACACACACACACACACACACACACACACACACACACACACACACACACACACACACACACACAGCGGCGCCGCTCAGGAGTGAGTGAGACTTCCTGTCGCGAACGACTTAATTACCGTGGCAACACTGTAGGGGTGTGACATCCTGTAATATTCCAGCGCTGCTCAACCTGCAGACGCTGCTGCTGCGACACACCTGCAGAGCTCACTGTTCACTTCACTTCACCTCAGCTCCGATCTGATCTGCTGCCAGCATCACCTCCGCTCGTCCCAGAGGTTCAGATCCACTTCAGTGTCTCTGGTGTTGCTTCTCCTTCAATCAGAAAACGTCTTGATTTGAAGAAAAGTTCTGATTTTAAGGCACAGGCAGATGTTGCCGACTGGGATAGTTATAGAGGGAAAGACTTCAACATTTAGAAACCTAATCCAACCCTGAGCTTTCCTCCTCCTCCTCCTCCTCCTCCTCCTCCTCCAGAGTCTGCACCACCCGGGCGTGGTCAACCTGGACTGCATGTTTGAGACGCCGGAGCGGGTGTTCGTCGTCATGGAGAAGCTGCACGGAGACATGCTGGAGATGATCCTGTCCAGCGAGAAAGGACGACTGCCGGAGAGGATCACCAAGTTCCTGGTCACACAGGTGACACGCACGCACACACACACACACACACACACACACACACACACACACACACACACTTGCCATTTCAAGTGTTTTAATCACGCTGGTCTGTTTGTGTGCCGTCAGATCCTCGTGGCTCTGCGTCACCTCCACTTCAAGAACATCGTCCACTGTGACCTGAAGCCTGAGAACGTCCTGCTGGCTTCTGCAGACGCTTTCCCACAGGTACAGTGTGTGTGTGTGTGTGTGTGTGTGTGTGTGTGTTAGCTGCCTTTAACTTCAAATCTTTTTTGATTTTAGTTTTATTTGTGTTAATTGTGTCCACATATTTTTAGGTAGAAAGCGCTGGCTGTGCACTCAGGAGCACTGAGACGAAGCTTTCTGTGCATGTGCATCTCGTCTCTATGACAACAATATCTTGACGACCGCCACTGTATGACGGACACCGACCCTTTGTGGTTTACTATCTGTTTTTTATTTGCCATCAGAGCGAGGAGGAGGATGGTGGTGAAATGATCCACAGCCTCGCCGAGGCCACGAGAAAGAAAACGAGCCGCGGTTCTGAAGAGTTGAGAGATTTTAAACTCGGAGTGCTCAGAAAAGAAGACTTACGTGTGTGTGTTTGTCGGAGGACGAAACAAACAAAACAAAATATGTATTTTCATGATTTTGGGCCAAAATTGTAGCCATATCTGTGTAAAGAAAACATAAAAGCAGATCATACATTAACGCCCAAAAACCCTCCACTGAGGACCGACTGCAGTCCTGAAGCCTTCCACACTGACTTCCTTCCATTCTGCCCTGAATCGTACGTGACGCTTGTTTCGAATCAGAAACTATGAACCTCTCCTTTGAATTTGTTTCCACATTGACTAATTCAGTCTGGAGCAGAGAAAGTGTTAGAGCAGACGATCCTGTTCAGGCTCCCGAGCCGATGGAGGAGAGGGAGAACGGGTGTGCAGGTGGGCGGAGAGGTCAGATGATGGTGAAAAGGCGGGAACGCGGAGGTCACAGCGGGGCAGGTGGGAGTGGGCGGATCTGAACCGACGGGAGGAAAATGTGATGATACAAAGAGAACAATGAGCGACGCAGACGGTCCATTAGCCGTCAGCGTAACTATCAGCAGCTCTGCAGGTTTCAGCCTCCTCTCCAGAAATAGCAGTTTGTGTCAGACTGCAGTGATGCGTCGGCCGGCTGCCTCAGGATTCCTCTCACACTTTACGTACCGCGGATCATCTGCAGAGCTGCTACTCCTGCTAACACATCAGGAAACCAACACAGCTGAACGTCTCACAGATGAAACCCGAACCCCCAAAACACTGACTGCAGGCGCTGATGGGCTCATGTTTGTTAGCTTCGGAGCTAACGTCGTCTAACCGGCACGTTGGCTTTCGTTTCCTGATTTTAACTGATTCTCCAAACCCAAACTTTTGCCTCCAGACTTCAGTGAGGCCGAGCTCACACGGCCGACGAGAGAGAATCAGTTCATCTTTGTCCATTTTGTGTAAAAAGAAAAAAACATTTCCCAACGAGGCCAAATCTTCCGTATCCACGTGTTGTATCTTGTTTATCGAGCAGGTGTATAAATAAAATGGTAAAAACAAGATATTTCGGTTCAGCATCGCAGCGATGTGTTGATTGACAGCTGACGATGTGACAGGAGAAGATGTGCTGTCACAAAGTGAGACGGGTCCAGGTACGGTGGACGGACGTGTCAATCAAGGGAACAAATCTGAAAAACAACAACAATGCTGCTGCAGGTTCGACCGACACTGAGGCCTGAACACCGGGCCGGTCCGCCTCCGTCTGAATCTGCACCTGAATGAAGAGCGACGGCCTCGATAACGACGGCGTCACCCAAAATAGACGAGCGGAGAGCGGCGCCGACCGAGGAGGACTGATTCATCACAACACGTCCGTGAAGCGAGCCAGCGTTTCCCCGATCACTTCCATCTTCCTCCTGAGTGTGTGTGAATCATCCGGCGCAGATAGCAGCCAACAGCTCTTCACTGTCAGCAGCTTCATCACACTCGCCCTCCATCCAAACACCGACTGCTGCTGCACAGCCAACAGGAGGACGGATTCAAAATGTATCATTCAGATTAATTAAGACTTTCCTCCGACCCGTCTCCCCCCTGCTGCGGCTGTGACGGGGAAAATATCAAATATTACCCACAATTTAAATGAGTTGGAGCTGCAGGGACGACGGTCGGGAGCAGATATCTGTCGGTGTCCGTGGTGCAGAACTTAAAGTTTAATCTTAAATCAGCTGGAGATTTAAATCTAACCCACCTCCGTCCTCTCGTTCCAGGTGAAGCTGTGTGACTTCGGTTTCGCTCGGATCATCGGTGAGAAGTCGTTCAGGCGTTCGGTGGTCGGCACGCCGGCGTATCTCGCTCCCGAGGTCCTGAGGAACAAAGGCTACAACCGCTCTCTGGACATGTGGTCGGTGGGCGTCATCATCTACGTCAGGTAGGACGCTCGTGTGACGGATGTTTTTCTTTCTTCCTCTCACCTTTGGTTGTTCACTTCCTCGTCAAAACAAAAAAACACTGAAACAGCTGAAACCTGAACTACTGTGACTACAGTGAAACCGTCGCTGTGCCACAGTCATTAACTGACTTACAGGTGAAAGCTGTCGTGTGCTTTCTGTACTTTATATTAAACTCCTTGTTTTCGATGCTCTGCAGTCTCAGCGGGACGTTCCCCTTCAACGAAGACGAAGACATCAACGATCAGATCCAGAATGCTGCCTTCATGTACCCTCCTCATCCCTGGAAGAAGGTTTCCCAGGAGGGTACGTAGACATCATGTTACAAAGGCCTGAGGGCTGCAGAGGCTTCCTGTGCCAACAGATATAAACAGTGAGAGCGTCCCCCGTGAGGCTGATCAAAGATGGACGCTCCGTCTCTGCTTCCTGTGGTTATTTTTTGTCCTCAAACATCAGCCGGGTTCCTTCTTGCCGCTGCAGCTCGATGCCTCCGACACGTCCTTGAAGACGTTTCGAGCTGCTCTCTGCTGCTGCGTGACTCACTTAGTTGTCGTCATTGTCTCTAAATGCGTCCGCCTTGTGTGTTGGCTGCATTTGTCCTGTTGACTACGAGACAGATTTAAATCAGCCTGACTCACTCGCTCCTCGGCCGGATCCCCAAAGCGCTCTTAACCTCCCCTCCACCTCCTCAATCCCGCCACGGGCGACTTGAGCTGCCGCTTCAGAATAAATGCTGTAGAAGTCGTTGCTGTCAGCCGCAGGAGGATTAAATGTCAGAGAATAAACTCTTAGTGCGTCAACAAATCTGCATTTTCAAAGATCACTTTAACAGGAGACACTTTAAAGAGCTTCTGTTATAGAAACTCATTTTCTCCTCTGCCCACGAGCAAACATGAGTCAGCTGTCCTCAGTGAAGACGTAAAGTTAGGGCACGCTGAAACTTCACGATGTCAAACAACACGTTTTGTTTCCGGAGCGTAGAATCAGCTTCCATCACAAAAACACGGAGCAGGAAGCGGTTTGATCTGATGTTGAGACGGTGAGAAGCGCCTCATCTATCGACCTATTTTCTTCCACTTATGGATTTCCAGCTCCTCAGTGGGATCCTGAGGCGTTCCCTGGCCCGACGACATGTGTTATCCCTCCACCGAGTTCTGGTCCGGCCCAGAAAGCCTCTAAAGAGAGGCGCCCAGGAGGAATCCTGATGAGACGCTCGAGCCAGCTCAGCTTGTTTGTTAATGTTTGTGTTGGATGAGATGAGATGAGTTTCCTGCTCCGGCTGCACGAGTCGGCACCAGGTGTTTTATTTTGTAAGTCTTCATTCTCAGCTTGTTACATGTGATTATTTCCTGGTTTCTTTCCTCCTCTGAGGACAAAACGAGACACCTGAGGACATTTTTCACCATTTTATCAACCAAACGTCTCGTCGATTAATCCAGAGAAGAATCAACAGACGAACGACAGTTAAAATACTCGTTAGTTGCAGCTTTAGTTTCATGTGCACCTACGTTCAAAAAACCCTTAATAAACGATTATAAAAGTTATTAAATAAACTAATAGAGGAGGCTGCAGCGCGCCGAATATAAAAGACGGCCTAAATAATGAAGAGTTTGTCAGAAACAGCCTCACAAAGTCTCTCTGGACTCAACACTCACAAAGTTGAGTGTTTTTTAAAGGGAGTCTGGTGACTTCCTCTCCCTCTCCCTGCTGCTGCTAATGCTTTGACCTTCAGTATGTTCGTGTTCGAGTGCAAAACCTTCTCAAAATGTTGTAAATTATTGTTGATAACGATCAGATAATAAACACGAAATGGGAGAAAACATTGCAGCAGGAAAAACGAGTTCTGAGTTCTGAGTTCTGAGCTCGTGTCGGACCGGCTGACGTCGCCGTGGTTCGGGCTCATACCAGAGCGGGTCATGTGACTCCTCTGAGAAACAATGAGGAAGGGACATGTTGGGCGCTGGGAGGCGGTGAGAGTCCGGGCCGGCAGAATCGGGTGGTATTCATGTGGTGGTCCATTCATGTGCATAATGCCAAGCGATGGAGGCCCCTGTAGGCCTGAGGGGCCCCGGGGCCCCCGAGCTGTTCAGACCGCTGACCCCTGAAGAAATGTTAACATCATGTTAGCTTTGCTCATTAGCCCCGGCTGGCCCCTCACCACAGGGGGGCCCCGACTCTGCATCCCCCTCCTCCCCCCTCCGTCCTCCTGTTACGACCCTCGCTAACATTTTCTCATCACTTCCTCCGTTTCTTCTTCTTCTCTTTCTTTCTTTCTTTCTTTCTTTGCCGCAGCGATCGACCTGATTAACAACCTGCTGCAAGTGAAGATGAGGAAGAGATACAGCGTGGACAAGACGCTGAGCCACCCCTGGTTACAGGTCAGACCTCCATGAAGTCAACCAGTTATTGCTCATTATTTCTGAATCTGTTATATTAATAGTTAATTAAGTATAAAAGAGAGAGAAGCAAAGAATTTTAGAAGTGAGACGATAAGTCGATCGAAAGAAAATTGATTCTTTAACAAAACTGTCAAAGCTTCTTAAATGTGAGGATTTGCTGCTTTCCCTCATCTGTTCTGACAGAAGATGAGTCTGTTGGTTGGACAGAAGAAGAAGAAGAAGTCATTTGAAAACGTGATTAATTGATTTAATCGTGACAAAAATCAGCAGAATAATCTGCAATTAAAGTCACTGTCGGTTGCAGCTCTAAAGGTAATGCCACGAGGCTTTCGTTGAATATAAGCAGCTCATATTTTAGTCGTTTACAAAACTTTTTAAAGATCACGAGTTGACAACCGAGCGAACTCCTTCTGCTGAGGGGGACCGGGGGACATGGCGATCCTCCGTGAGCCCAAAAAATAATTTCCGATCAGAAGTAAAATCAGCTTCTGTGTCTGTGGACTATTTGTCTGAGGGTGTGTTTGTTTTCTCCACCAGGACTACCAGATGTGGCTGGACCTGAGAAACCTGGAGTCCCGGATGAACGAGCGCTACATCACCCACGAGAGCGACGACCTGCGCTGGCACCACCACGCCCAGCTCAGCGGCCTCGACTACCCCGTCGCCAACGGTCCGCGCTGCGACGGCGGGCCGGAGCGTTACTCAGAGCAGGAGGAGGAGCTGGAGACGCTCAGCGAGAGGGTCAGTGAACTCTGAGGACGGGAGGCGTCTGACCTCCGCAAACACAGCATCAGTAACAAAAATAAAGAAAGCACAAATTAAAATAAGTGAGGAGACGTTTTAACGATCAGGTGAAACAAAGCGCAGCCCGTTCGGCCCAGAACATCGTTTTTAAGGATATTTGGGAGTTTAAGCTGTTTTCTGTGGACGTGCGTCGCATTCAAAGTCTTTGATGAAACATCTCATAATTACTTCGACCGTATCTCACGATTATGAGAAAAATATCTCGTTAGCTTCATGATTAGCTTCAGCTACGAGCTTTGCAAGATCCCTGAGGTCCTTGTTTTGCTTTTAAAGTATCAGGATAACGTAATCTTTTTTATTTTGAAGATCACATAACGTCTTAATTATTATGAAGATTTCAACATCAAGGCCCAATAATGATTTTTGTTTCTTGAAAGGATTCTTTAATTACTTTTCTGTGTGATTATGAAGTGAGGATCTTTTAATTAATTGATCTTGAACTCATGAGCTCCTTGTTTTTAATTTGATCTCAGATCATTTCTTTGTAATTATGAAGCAAGAACGTCTATTTTCAAAATGTACTTGATGTTTTATGACGTGAACAGTTTTCAGATTCTTCTGTTGAATCGTTCCATTTTCCTTCATATTTTACGTTTGTGTTGAATATTTCATCACATAATACGACGTCCTTGTTTGATAATTACAGATTAAGGATCTCACAATCATTCGATCGATGATCAGGTGCTTGTTTCGTAATCTTAGTTATTTTATCCCAAGATTATCAATGAGCAAAAATCTTATAATAAACAATTTATTTCTCCAACTGGGTGATAATCTCTAATTATTTCATCTCGTAACTCCACAACTTCAAAATAAAATATATAATTCTTCATTGCGATTCACGTCCACAGAGTCCAAGAGTTTCTATCAGGTCGACTTCTTCTCTTCGACAATCAGAAAACTGAAGATGTAAAAACAAACTGACTTCGTTCCTCTCGTGCGATCATCACTTTTCTATATTCAAGACTTTGCACTTGTCAGATTATGGAAATAAGCCACGACTTTAAATTAAATCTTGAATCAGAGCGGCGGATCATTTATGAATATTTAAATTGTTTAAAGACATAATTTTCAAATTCTTCTATTGTTATGGTAGATTTGTTTTAAGTTTGGCCCTCTTGGCCACCGTACATTTCACAACAACTTTCCTTTCATTTGACCTCATGTAGAATAAATGTTTTAATGCTTAATCAATAAAATAATTTCTACATTAATCAACAGTGAAAAAAATCCAGACTGATGAGCAGCAAGCATCATCATTTACAACATACATAACATCTGTGTGAAATATGAATTATTTTAAAAAATGTCTTCTGTTTATGAAATGTAAACAAACAATGTAAACACATGTAGTTCCTGATGTTTCCTGTTGAAATGTTGGAGGTTTCATTCCAAAAGGTGAAATCCAAAATAACTGACAGACAAATCGACTGCATCCATTAAAAACAATCCACGTTAACGACGAGTGCTCTGATGTTTAAGTACCTTTTTGTTTTCTGAAAATGGATATGTAGCATTTTGGAATGAAAATTCTCAATTGCTCAAAACAAACAAACAAACAAACAAACAACAAACAGTGCCAACAAAAACCAAAAACCACAAGACGTAAATGTTTCAGTTTTCCTGTATTTTTCTGTTTCTGCAGTTTTCCAACACTGGCAGAAATGTTTGGATGTTTTTTCATGTTTTTTAAATTCTTTGTGATTTTAACGTCACGAATCACTTCAGGCCGTCTGAACGTAGCAGAGTTTTACCAGCTGTGGTTTAAAAACAAAATGGCCGCCTGTAACTTCATCTGACGGCGGCCGAACATCTTTTCTCTGAGAAAACAGTTACTAACACGTGAAATCTCAAATCAGAACCAACAGCCTGGTGTGTCTGTTGTGCTCGGTGCACCTGATTCCTGCATGTCTTCTGTAAATAATATGAATTTTGTTTCTCAGCTCATTTGTTGTAGCCCAGACACATGCTGCTCTCTGTACGGGATGTAGCTCTTCAAAAATGTGTTTGGCCTCGCTAGCCTTTCGGATGTTATACATTACGGGACGCTCAGCTAGCTTTGGGTCGGAAGCTGAACGTTAACGTGAGCTCAAAAGAACGAAGCTGCAGAGAAGCTAACTCTGCGTCATCATGGCGCCCGTGACAGCTGTGACTGGTTTAATAAACAACGAGCCAGCTGACCATCAGTGGAAAACGTACTAGCTTTGCTCGCCATCTTGTACAGAAACTACAAAACCACAAACTGAGCTGCAGCTGCTGCAGGTTAGGTTGAGATTGTGATCACAGGTATTTTTTATGTATATATATGTTATTGTGGACTTTATTAAATCAAATCTTTGGCAAACAAAATGCTACGCTTCACAGGTAGCCACACGCTGCCACCAGATGTTTTTTGTTTTATCTTTATTGATCAACTTATAGAAATATACCCAAATATATTTTGAATAATCACATTGAAAAATGTAAATGTTTGCAGCTCATACATAAACATGAAACAAACATAAACAGGGATAACAAAAAAGAAACTATAACACGAGCAGTGGGCCAGGACTGGCACAGTGGCTCAATCTGACCCACCAGATGTTTCTAGCAAGAAAAAATGCAAATTAACTGTGAATTATTGATTATTAATAAGGTGTTAATGTTTAATGCATCTTAACATTACAAGTGGTGCCTGCTTTTGGCCTGTTTCCCACCATTAAGTTCAAGTTTTGACCCTTTAAATGAAAAAGGATATTTTCATGTATCTGCTTTGACCTCCTTTCTCTCTTTTCTCATCGTCATGTCGGTTGTTTTGTGATCTGGACGAACAGTTTCTTGTTTTGTTTCAGCGTTTCTTTGTGGACGTGGGAATATTAAGCTCGTTAAGTTGAAGTAATCACAGTCCCCTCTGGCTTGCCGTATTTCTGGCGTAAATACTGAGAGTTTTTTCTCGCCGAACAAGACTTCAGACCTTGTTCCAAATCATTTGTTACTTTGACACTTCAGCAATCAAATGTTCAGCTTTTTCATGTTCCTCCTACAATCTTTTTCCACCAGAGCACATGGTGGGCGGCTGTGGTGATCACTGCAAATTAATTTTTTAAAGTTTGTAGTTTGTTGGCCTCTGTGCAGCTCAGCGGACAGTCACGGTTCAGAAAAGGCCTCCGGACACGCTCGACTGGACGTCTGTTTACCGATAAGCAGGGCAAAGATGAAGTGCCACATTTTGAACTCCTCCCATACAGAGACAAAGGAGAACAGCATGTATCAGGGTTATTACATTATTATGATACTGCCATAGATCTGAAAAATAAGGGCTGTTCCTCTGAAGCCTCCATGGCCTTGTCTTCTTCGTGCCTCTCTCGCTGATCAATGCTTCTGACGTTTCAGCTTCACCTGAACACAAATGTCACCTGTCTCATGTTTTTGTCTGAAGGTGACTTATCAAGCATTTGTTAAAAAAAAAAAAATGTTTTGTAATTGTGTGTACAAATGGTCCAAAAGTGCTTTGTGTGTGTTAATTATTGCAAAGAAAGTGTAGAGGACTGAAAGTGCAGGAGCTTTGTGATTATCAGTGCAGCTACAGTTCGCTGCTGAAGGTGTGAACAGGAAGTAAGGACTATAGAAAGGAAAGGTGAGGTTATATCAGGTGACCAGGTAACATTAGGACTCATTTCCCACAGACGGGATGCCTTTCTCAAATAGATCACGCAGAGCTTGTGTCTGCGAGGAGGTGAACTCACGAGTCCAAACTCGATCCTCATAATTTATATTTATACCAAACAAAATCATATATCATACATCACACTGCAAGTATTTGATTTATTTCATATATATATTTCTAAATATGTATTTGGGTGTGGTGCGATGTGTGAATACGGAGCCAGAACTAGACAAATGCAATGTTGTACAATAGAAAAATTAAGGTTCAAGGTGCCATTTATAAGAATTTTATTTGAAAACATTAAAATTATCCACAGAAGAAATAACATGAAGTCTACGTGCAGTGCTGCAGCGATATCACCTGAAGTTAGCATGCTAACCAGCTAGCCCTGACATGTGTTGATCCAAAGCTCCTTTGTTAGCGGTACAAACACCAACAGTTTCCTGGTCCCAGAGCCTCCAGTCCATACCGCTAGCTGCACGGCTAACTGAGCTAACTAGCAGCTAAAGTTAGCTGCAGTAAGCAGTTACTTCGGTGATGTTGCACTTCTCACTTTACTGACAGATGAACCAATTATATTTCAACTCTGAGACCTACATTTAATGTACAGAAGTTATTGTATCTCTATATTTAAACACTACGGACACATCAGAGCCACCAGTAAATAATCAAAGGGCTTAATACATAAGACTGAACTCACCAGCACCAACACGTCAATCTGCAGGTGATCTCAGCGACCAGCTGCTAACATGTCCTCATATCTCAGAAAACGTTGGACGGTCGAGGATCCTGCAGCAGTGCACACAGGTGATGTTAAATAAAGTAGTCTGCTTCAGTAAGTTGGTTGCTGTCCTTAAAAACACGCACGGTTTCGACACCACTAAAATAGCTGATTATGTCTGCTGCTGTCCTTTAAAACCACCCAGTCTGTCGCCACTAAAACCGATGGAAATATCCGCTGCTGTCCTTAGAAAACGCCCCCTACCTTTAAACATCAGTATGGGTTGTGATAAACTGGTGGCACGGACGACCTACACAAACATTTTTACGTCTACAAATTTATAAACGTTCTTGTAATTGGGTAGAAAATGTTACTTTGGCTGAGGATAAAATAGTCCGGATGTTGGGATTTGTTTACATCAGGAGTAGGATGTCTGCGTGTGATAGGTCAGATTTGATGCTGTCTAGAAAGTGTGGTGAAGACTAAAAGTGAAAGTTGAGCAGTTTGCTGTGTTTCTCAGCTCAGTGTTAGCGAGCGAGGGGAGGAGTGAGGTGGAAGAGTTTCCTCTGAGTGTTTTTAGCTTCGGGCTCGGCGCTGTTAGCCTCCAGTGTTAAAGTGTGTGTCCATTGTGCTGAACGAACTGTTTGTTACGTGGCTTCACTCCTCTGGCCGTCTGTGCTCCGAACAACCTGCCTGAAGTGCTCACAAAGTGTTTGCTATCTGCAGGAACTTTAAAAGATGTATTTTTTTTTCTGGATCATGTTTAAATAAAGATATTTTAAAATCAACCTGGAGATGTGTTCACTGTCTTACAGAACTGACGTCATGTGTGTAAAGGGCCGTGAGATGAAACTACAAATCAACTGTCGCGTGAATCACTTTGTTTTTTTCTACAGCAACAATCGCTGGATGACATTTTATATAATCGGAGGATCCGCGGTTTCAGGAACACTTTGTACCGCACAGTCGACATCTTTGGAAATGTTACCGGAGGACAAACTGTACAGCTGCAGTTTTGAGAGAGATTATAAACATCACAGCGGTCGGTCTCTAAGTATTCAGATGTAACCAGCCTCATGTAAGTTGTCTGACGAGCTAACGTTACTCCGTGACTGGACAGTTCGGTGCCGTGACTTCACATTTGGCCACCAGCTCTCCTCTCTTTACGTTAGCACAGATAACAGCTAGGCTAACTGATGAAGAACAGGACGTGAAATGGTGCGTCCGCTCTGTAGTTTAGGCAACAAAAGCACTTTGGTTAAGCTGAGGAAAACATATTTCCAGTTTATGAAACTGTCAGGAAGTTAAGGGAGGATTCGTGTTCACGGACTCTAATGTTAAACTGAAGTTGTGTCTCAGACGGGTCTGGGCCCGGTGCGACCGCATCAGTAAAACATCTGGTCCGGTGATGAAGGGCGGAGCTCCGTGTTCACGCCTGATGTTGATGAGCGGCGACAGAGGAAAGGCCTCGGCGCGGGGACGAGGCTCTTTAGAGAGACAAGTGGAGCGGGTCAGCAGAACCGCCACTGCTCACTTCAACTGCTAATACTGCTGTACTAGAGGAGTACTGCAAGCACTGCTGTAAATACTACAAAAGTACCACGACTACTGCTGCTACTTCTTTAACTACTGTATTATATTAATACTACAGTTACAAAACCTACTGTAGTATTACTTCTCTAACAGTACTGCTACTGCTACACTGAGAGTACTATAAGCACACTGAAAATACTACATTAATACTCACTCTAGTACTTCTGTTATAATACTTACTGTAATAAGTGTCCTGTACAGTAAATACGACATGTTTGTAGTGCTACATATACTGCTGCTGCTACCAATGATGAAATGTAACTAAGTACATCTACTCAAGTACTGTATTAAGTACTTTTAGGGACTTCTACTTTACTTGAGTATTTCCATTTTCTGCTCCTTTATACTTCTACTCCACTTCATTCTGAAGCCAAATATTGTACTTTTTACTCCACTACATTTATTTGATAACTTTAGTTACTAGTTACTTTGCAGAAAAGTACAGTACAGTATACATGTAAATATATGTATCATTAAGTTTTACTTGTACTTTTGATACTTTTATTCCCAGAAAATTACTTTTTGATACTAAAGTACTTCTAATATCAGATATTTTAAGGCTTTTACTCGACTACTATTCATATGAGTGACTTTCACTATTTAAAAAGTAATATTTTAACGACATATTATTACTTTTACTCAAACCTTTTTTTACAGCACCACATGTACTGTAACTACTGCTCAGTAATGGGATGTAACTAAATACATTAACTCAAGTACTGTAGTACAATTTTACCAGAGTATTTCTATTTTCTGCTGATCATTACTTATTTGATAGTTACTAGTTACTTTACAGATTACAAGCTGCATGATCATGCTTGAGTAAAGCTCTTAAAGTATCTGATATTAAATGTACTCAAGTATCAAGTAAAACTAAATGATACCTATATTTACATGTATGTATAATGTACTTTTCTGCAAAGTAACTATCAAATAAGTAATGATCAAAACATCCATGTAAGACAATTCTTCAACAGAACAAGTTGAGTTAGAGGATATTTTTACATCCAGTGACATCAGAGCTTACAGATATTTCTGTGTTTCTCTGTGAGTCGTTATTTTGTGTTTTGTGAATATTTACGGTCCCTTAAATAATTCGACACATTAAATTTGTTACAATAAACGAGCTGCTCTGCTGACGTGACGACATCATATATCATGTATATATATATATATATATATATATATACATATATATACATATAGGCAGGCTATAAGAAATATTGAGGTATACATTATTAATTCAAACTTTGATGAAGTCTCAAAACACGAGTTGCAACTTTACAACAAACAAATGTTTAATAACTGTTTAATAAAACATTTCATCGCTTGTTTACAGTGAAATTACTATTAACTAAAGTTTAATTAACTATACATTTTAAATATAAATGATTGTTTATTTTAATGACACGATGATATTATAAGTTGTTATAATTGTCAGCATATATATATTAAAATATAGAAAACATACAGAGGACATGACCTCTCTGTCTTATTTAAGTATTATAAAGACTAGTTTATGTTATTATTTCATTATTTTTAAACACAAACTGAAGTTTAATATCTGCCAATGTAATCCTGTTACAATTATTATGATTACTGATGTTAATATGAGTTGTGCTGTCGCTGCTGCAGCTGCAGGACACAAGATACTTCAGCCCTGTCGCCGCAGACTGAACCTTCAGCTGGGCTCAGATATTTATTCTCTACAGTTATAAACTAAACAACATTTTATTCCCTTATTTTGACGACGATGTTTAATGTAAACAACATTTAAGGACAGACTCAAACACACTGAGTGTTTCTGGCTCTGAAGTTTAATATTTCAGATGAATCAGTGAGAATGTAAGGAAACAGAGTCTGAGCTCTGATGGAGGATGTCGCCACAAGATGGCGCCCCATGAGAGGCAACTGCCTCCATCTGAGTGTGTGTGTGTGTGTGTGTGTGTGTGTGTGTTTCTCTGTGAGGATGTGTGTCCTTTTTGTGTGTTTTAACGGATATTTGCCTCTGAGTTGTGTGTGTGTGTATTTGTGTGTGATTTCCCATGGTATGAGTCTTTGTGTATTTGTTGTCTTTGTGTGTTTCTGTCCCTGTGTGTATTTCTGTCTTTGTCATCTATTTTGTCTTGTGTATCTTTGTGTGTGTGTGTGTGTGTGTGTGTGTGTGTGTGTGTGTGTGTGTGTGTGTGTGTGTGTGTGTGTGTTTGTGCCGCCGAAAGCGCCTCCCAACACCTACCGCGGTGCTTGTTGGGACACCGGGGGCCACATGAACACGAACACACACATTTAAGAAACAGCAGACAACAAAAACAAACAAGCCTCCCTATATGCCAATTAAAAAAACACAGAGACGAGAGAGAGCAGAGGGAGAGGCGGGTTTAAGACAAAAAACTGAATTATTTCAGAGAGTCGCAGTGAGCGAGGAAAGACAAACAGCCATTAGGAGCAACGAGATGAAACCCTCCTGATGTCATCTCAGGGACATGAAACACAACAGAGAGCCACCACAGAAGAAGAAGAGGGAGAGGAAGAGGAAGAGGAAGAGGAAGAAGAAGAGGAAGAAGAAGAAGAGGAAGAGGAAGAAGAAGAGGAAGAAGGTGTGTGAAACAGGACGATGAATCTGAACTGTCGTGTAAAAACACAAACAGTTTGTTCAGTTTGTTTGTCTGCAGTGAAACACATGTGGACAGACACACACACACACACACACACACACACACACACACACACACAGTGTCATGTGTGTAAATGAGTCGTCGGATCAAAGCTGCTGCAGCAGAACTGAAGCTGTGTAACGTCTACAAACACTTTATTATAACAACACACAGCAATAATCATCATTTCACAGCTGATTTATTAATAATACAAAACATATTTAAACATTTTTATCTCAATACATCAGTTTGTGTGACCTCACTGCAGTTTGGATGAACAAAGTGTTGTTTTTCTTGCTGGTTTTGAGGTAAATTTATTTTTTCTTTCTCTTTATTTTTTGTAAAACTCAAATAATTGTTATTATTCTGACAATATGTTTTAATATGTGTCATTATTGTGGAACACATGAAAACTGATCAACACATTTGTGTGGAAAATAATTAAAAAAAACAATGTAAATTGCAATAAAATGATGTTTCATTATTACACGTTTTTGTGTTTATTCTTTTTCATAATTAGATTTTTACATAATAAATATATTATAATATGAAATTCATTTAATTTAAAACAGGAATAAAACAAACTGTGTTAAATCAGTAGAAGTCATAATTTAGCATTTTAAACATGTTAAAAAACTGCTCATAATAATAACAATAATAATAACAACAATACTAATAATAATAATAACAACAACAATAATAATAATAATAATAATAATAATAACAATAATGTTATTTCTAATTTTGGTTGATGTTATAAATGAGCTCGCTGATTGTTTTTGGTTTTTGTCAGAAATAACCTGTAAAACTTCCTTCTGACTGATTTTGACTCTAATCATGTTTTTGCTTGTTTATGATTTAAAAAAAAAGAAATAATAATAAAACAATAACAAAAGAAATAAACAAGCTGCTGTTGTGACTTTAAAAATGAACTCAAATAATAAAACAGACGATTGTGATTTTACTGACATCCACTTCTAATTAAAACCACAACAACAACATGATGCAGAAACAGTGTTACACTCAAAATGAACAATTGTTGCTTTTATTTATTAATATTATTTGTTTTGTTGATTCACAAACTGTTTACATCCTGAAACCACAGAAACCGACACAAGGTGGATGATTTATGAGACGATTTCGACTCCAAGTGTTTAAATTTGACACAGAAAAATAAATAAATGCTTCAGATGTTTCGCTCACTGATGTTTATTCACCAGTCTGATCAGAGACAGAAACATGAATAAAGTGTAAAGAATTAAATTAGAATAATATTTTTATCGTCACATTTATGAGCAGCAGTGTGAGAGAGATGTTTTTGTGAATGAGCTGTGTCGGGATGTTTTGCTGCTCTGGCTGCTGGTTCTTCTCCTGGTTTTCTGTTGGTTTCGCTCTCCGGTTCTTCGCCTCGTCTCTTTTCTGAGCCGTTTGTTTTCTGCAGCTTCGGTTCAGCTCGGCCGAAGAAGCAGAAGCAGAAGAAACGCACATTCTTTGTGTTGAGACTTCTCGTTAAGCGTCCGCCTGCTGAGGCTGCGACCAAACCATAAAGAAACCTACATATAACACCTCATCAATTATTCTATAGCGTGTACAATGAGCGCACTGCAGGGAATTCAAGCTGCGAGCACGAGAAACCTCCACAGATAATCAGTCAGACGCAGCTTCTGCCATTAAAGCAGAAAATAAGACGAAGCGTCTCAGAGATAAATCACAGATTTATTATTATTTGCGGTTTGAATATTAAAGTGTGGATGAAAGTCAGACGATCGATTGTGTGGAAATTAAAATTAAAAGCACAAACGGAGACAAAGAGCAGAGACGTGAGATCAGAAGATTCCTGAGCTGCAATATAAATATTACAGTTCAGTATATGTGATGTTTTTATGTGTTTATGAGTTTATTCTTCTTTGTTTCTTCATCTCCTGTGTGAAATCACTGCAGCAGCTTCAGGTTTTGCATTTTTGTCCCAGTTCTTTATTTTAATGTTCATGTTTGCAACATTGACAGTCTGTTATAATCTGCACGACTTTATTATTATCATTTAAAACGTGCTCTTTTATTCCACGTTTCTTTTATGAGCATTATTTTATTTCTTTCTTTCCTTCTTGTCTGTATTTATTTTAGATCCATGTTCAGATTAATGTGTCTGAGGACAAACTGAAAACTGCAACATTTGGAAATAAATGCAACAAAATGTGACAATTATATTTAAATGTTTATTAAAACATTAAAAGACATTTTTACTTTTCTTCTCCTGTTTGTTAAATTAAAACAGCCGCAGACGTTGAACTCACAGAGACGCTTCAGGATTTAATTGTTGCTTCAGTTTATTTTCCCTGCTGTGACTCTTCTGTTAATCCGGTCTAATCCAGGATTTATCCACATATCATACCTCGCTGTATATTTGTAAATGTAAACAGCAGCTCAGACCTCATTCATGCTCTGTTTTAGACTCTAGTTTGGATTTAATTCCAGTTTTCTGGCTGTGTGGACGCTGCAGCTGATATTTATTCTCTGCTGCTGCTGTTACCTCCTCACTCTCTCAGCCTCCGTCTATTGTCTCTACCTTTTATTTCTATTTTTACATGTTGTGTTCCCGTGTTATTCAGAGCGGTGAGGCGAGCTGTCAGCTCGACGCCGCGAGGCAGAAAAGTCTGCAAACCAGCAGCCACCATATGTCTCTCGCTCTCCCTCGTTTTCTCGCTTCATTACTCTCTCTCTCTTTTCATTCCCTGATCCTGCTCGCTGTATTGATTTATTTCTCCCTTTATCATTTAATCTCTCTGCTGCTGCCTCTCACTGTCACATCTGAACATTCAAAAGCTTTTTATTGGACGTTTAGCGGGAGTCTAACAAAAAACACTGAAAACTGAGCATAAATTCAGAGGTTTTTTACAATAAACCTGCTGATAATCTTTGTTTCTTGCTGCATTTTCTATCAAATATTGTGTCTCTTCTTCCTGAGCCACGCTGCTGTGGATTAATCCGCCGCTGGAAATAGTCCCCGACACACCGAATACAATAAATCTCTTTAAACTTGAACACGGACACGACGCCCTCTTTGTTTTTATTGTTGCTTAAACGCTCCGAAGTCTCCAACCAACGATCAATTAATCAGATTACCAGAACTGACTGACGAGCGGTGAGACCTTCAGGGGCCCCTGAAGACCTCGAGGGTCTGAAGCAGTCGCCCTCTTTTGTTTGTGATCCGGCCTCGAACACACAGAGACACGTCGCTGAGATCAGAACCAGAATATGATCCGTATCGATCCTGAACTCTGGACTCACGTATGATTCCTTCAGCAGACGGAGCAAATGTTCATAACGTGGAGGTGAAGCGTGAGCGAACCACGGCCCCACGCAGACAAAGGGGATTATGGGTAACTGTAAGTTTATTAACACACGTGCAAAGAAAAATCACTCAACAACACGTCATCAGTTTGTTCCCTCCTCGGTGACGTGAGCTGAATATCTGATCGATTAATCCAGAAAATAATCAACAGATTCATCGACGATGAAGATAAATAAATAAAATAAACGTTTGCTTCGTCTTCACACAACCGGGAAATATTAAAGGTGCGATGTGAAAGAAAAGGCCTCGTGTCTGTCGGGTTGAAGGAAAGAGATTTTACTGTTTAATAAAAATATAAAATAGGAACAAGATTATTTACTTTCCTGACATTTTGTGAGTTTAATCTGTTTATTGATTAAAGTAAAATAAGATACGTGCGGGGGCTAGCTGGTTAGCATGCTAACTGACACGTCAAAACTCACATTTCTTTACTTTGTTTGTTGATAATTTTAGTTTTAAGATAAAATTCTGACATGTTTCATCTTTAAGAGAAGTTTATTAGTTCACAGCTCGAGATGAGAGTCTGGTAACGAGTACCGTGAAATCATACTCGAGTAAAAGTCTTCAAGTATCTGATGTTAAATGTACTTAAGTATGAAAAGTACCAGTAAAAAGTAACGGATACATACATTTACATGTATATATATAGTAACTAGTTACTTAAAAAAGCACTATATTTGCCTGCAAAATGTAGTCGAGTGGAAATGTAAAGTAGCAGAAATGGGAATACTTGAATACTTGAGTAAATGTACTTAGTTACATTCCATCAGCGGGAACAGAAGAAGTTGTTTGTGTAACTGAGATGATTACAAACACTTCCTGTATTTTATTTCATCATCATTTATCAGTGTTTCAACCTGGAGAGTAACTAAGTACATTTGCTCAAGTACTTTAGTACAAATCCAAGCTGTTTTACTTGAGTATTTCCATTTTATGTAACTTTATATTTCTACTCCACTACATCTCAGAGGGAAGTATTGTACTTTTTACTCCACTACATCTGTCTGACAGCTTTAGTTACTAGTTACTCTTCAGATTACCTTCCTGTCCAGTGAAAACCACGTATCTCCAGATGTGTTGAATGTTTGTGATAAACTGACAGTGTTGTAAAAAGTACCCAACAGTCATACTCGAGTAAAAGTCTTAAAGTATCTGATGATAAATGTTCTGAAGTATCAAAAGTATCAGTAAAGTAACTGATCCATATATTCACATGTCTGTATGTACTGTATACTGTGAGTCAGCTGATCATCACAATCACTGTTTTTATCTGATTGATGAGAAAATCAATTAATTTAAAAATGATGCAGCATGTAATCTGTAAAGTAACAAGTAACTTAAGTAATCAAACAAATGTAGTGGAGTTAAAGTACAATATCTGCCTCCAACATGTAGTGAAGTGGAAGTATGAAGTAGCAGAAAATGGAAATACTCAAAAGTACCTTTTAAACTATACTTGAGCACAGTACTTGGGTAATTGTACTTAGTTACATTCCATCACTGCTCTCAGTTCTGAGGTACTTGTACTTTACTTGAGTATTTTCCATTTTCTGTTACTTTAAACTTTCACTTCACGACATTCTGAAGGCAAATATTGTACTTTTTACTTCATTACATTTGTTTGATAACTTTAGTTACTAGTTACTTTACAGATTACATGCTGCATCAGAGCCAAAGTTACTTCAGTAGTTTTCATACAGGTAACACAATATTTTACTTTTACTCAATAGTGACTTTTGGGTACTTTTTACAACACTGCTGCATGTTGGGTACTTTTATTTTATACTTAAAGTACATTTTCTTGATAGATTTACTTACTTTTAATGTAATAGAGTATTTTTTTGATTTGAACTTCTTGAAAGTGAAAGAAAGTGAAAATCTTGATTCTTCATCACATATATTTATATATTTATATTCATATGTTGTATTTGTTTTTATATTTTTGTAATTATATTCTGTAGCTATATTTATATTCTATATGTATATATTTATGTTGTGTTTATATTTACGTATCTATATTAATATTAACATGTTGTATTTATATATTTATATTTATATTTACAGTAACGTAAATATTTACAGTAACGTAAATATTTACAGTAACGTAACAGGCCCTCCATCCTCACGTTCCCTCATGTTCTTGCAGTACTTGTACATATGCAGGAAGTTTTTCATGTAATATTTCTGTCGTTAAATGAAACATGAAGTTTATTCGACTCGTTTGTGTTTTTATTGTTTTTCTTGTAAAAACAGTCAGAAATCGTCGGCAGAGAGAAAGAAATCGACGGTGACGCGACTGTTTTCCGCCCGGTTTGATTTCTGTTTTCCAGCGTCTCTTTGTCTTCATCTCTCCTCCTCTTCCTCCTCTCTCCGTCTTTCACTTCTCTCTCTCTCTGGCAGACAGAGGGATGATGGGTTTGTTGCCGTAGTAACTCCTCCATTCAGCCTCGCTCTGTTGGCGCCGGCAGCTTCGCCCGATGACGACACACAAACACAACAGTTTTCCCACGTCGAGATGATTTAGTTGTGTCTGTTAGGAAACAAAATGAGGCTAGACAACACTGCACCCTGCCTCCCTGCCTCCCTCCCTCCCTCCCTCCCTCCGTCCCTCCGTCCCTCCGTCTATCCGTCCCTCATCCCTCCGTCTGTCCGCCATGCTCGCTCGCATGTTGATTACACACAGCAGCAGAAAAGACAACAGACGAGTAAAAACAAATGAATGGAGCCTCACAATTATCGCCCGCCGGCGAGTCGCCTCTCGTCTCGGAGCGGCTGTTTCTGCTCTCAGATGTTTGTTGTTTGCGGTTTCATCGAGATGAGATGAAACGTTATTGATCGCAGCGGGGAGGCGAAGAAGTGACCCGGCGCACACGAGCAGGAGAGAGATGAGAAACCCGGCAAGATGAGATCTGCCCAAATACAGAGAGACGAGACGAGGAGGTTGTTTCAGCTTCTGCCTCAGTTTTACTTCCTGTCGAGAACAACAACAACAGCACCTGTTTCCAGACGTCTGCAACTACCTGTGTTCACCTGTCCTCAACCGACCAATCACGACTGTCGGGTACAAAGACAAACACGCTCTGTGACCTCGTCGAGGTCGAGGTGGACAGAAGGTCAACAACAAATCATGTGACAATGTTCAACAAGTCCTCCAACACAGACGACCAGAACACACACAACTTCTCTGAGAGGTCCACATGATCCGATCTGATCCGATCCGATCCGATCTGATCGATCCGATCTGATCCGATCTGATCGATCCGATCTGATCCGATCTGATCTGATCCGATCTGATCTGCCACCTCCGTCCTTTAGGTCTGTTGAGGTTGAGGCAGGAGGAACATCTTGTCAGTCACCTCCGTCACCTCCATCACCTCTGTTACCTCCATCACCTCCATCACCTCTGTTACCTCCATCACCTCCGTCACCTCCGTTACCTCCATCACCTCCATCACCTCTGTTACCTCCATCACCTCTGTTACCTCCATCACCTCCATCACCTCCGTTACCTCCATCACCTCCGTCACCTCCATCACCTCCATCACCTCTGTTACCTCCGTTACCTCCATCACCTCCATCACCTCTGTTACCTCCATCACCTCCGTTACCTCCATCACCTCCATCACCTCTGTTACCTCCATCACCTCCATCACCTCCGTTACCTCCATCACCTCCATCACCTCTGTTACCTCCGTCACCTCCATCACCTCCGTCACCTCTCCTTGTTTAGCTGCAGCCATGTTGTCTCCTGCTGCACCATCCAGCGCTGGACAGACGGAGGTGGCAGAGCAGGAAACAGTCGGATGGATCAGAAATGGAAAAATAACAAACACTAATGTGTGTTTATGTGTAGTTGTCAAGTGAAAATGAAGTGTTGAAAAGTCGCAAGAAAGAAAAAAAGATCAATGCAAACGAGCTGCGCAAAGTTTCCTCAGTGTGTCGGCTCCACCGGGCTGCAATAAACAGAGAGAAGAAGAAGAAGAGGAGGAGGTCACAGACAGGAAACACAACCAGATGTTTGCAAACCGCCAATAAACATGAGAGAAGAAGAAGAAGAAGAAAATGTTGCCCTGAACAACAAGAGAAAAGAAACAGCTTCTTCTTCTTCTTCTTCTTCTTCTTCTTCTTCTTCTTCTTCTCTCAAAAAGGAGGCGGCTGATCAGTCATGTCAGTTGGATGTACGTCTACATCAGAACTTTTTTGAAGAAAAGCTGTTTGCATCTCACACAAAACTCTTTGAGAAATAAACTTTTTAACGTTTCCTCACTCAGTCCTTCAAACACTCGTGATGGGACGACGGCGTCAGAGCAGAAAAAACATGTTTGTCACTGTGGAAGGTAAACGGCACCTGGTTTTATTGTCCGGGTCAGAACACTTTGGTCCGATTCCTCCACAGAACTGTTGTTTCTGTCTGGAGCCGCCATTTTAAAAGCGACGTCCAACAACAGAGAGACGACAGGCGAGTCAGACAGCTGCAGGACAGGCACGTCGAGCTGAACCGACCCGTACGTGACGTCACTTCCTGAGCCGGAGTTTGGATCCAGGAGTTTGGATCCAGTGTGGGCGTGAAGCAGAAAGCAGCCCCTGTGACAGCTCAGAGTTAATGCAGGTCTGCTCCACAGTGTTTATAAAAAGACTGGGTAACCTCTTCACCTCACATGGACGCCGCGGCCCTGCTGCTGCAGCTTTACTCATCGACGTGTTTCCATTTTAAATCCTCATTTGAAGGCTGAAGACATCATAATGTGTGAAGCGGGTCATCCGACCTCGAACCTTCCTGGAACTGCAGCCGTCTTCTGCCTGAATTTGGACAAAGTGTGATACAAATTAAGCTTCAAATGGTGCAAAAAACTGCCAAAAAAGGTTCTGAAGGCTGCTGTAAGTCCCGTCTGTGATCAAAGTGATGAAAACATGTTAATGTTGTCGTCTCACGTCAGTCAGATTCAAACTTCCACTGAGCAGATTAATTCTGCCTGGATGTGAGAGAGGAAACAGTCCAGAGTCAGACCGACACCGGGCCTCTCCAGGTTCTGTCCGCCGGGTCGGTGCTGTCACTGCGGCTGTGTGGAGGATGATTTGAGTGAACTGACGTGTTTATGCTGTTTACCCGCTGCGTGTTCATACGTTTATATGCCGTCATGAAAACTTTACAGTTGAGTTTAGTCGAGATCAGAATGAAGGTCGAGTTTGAACGTCACAGCGACTGAACGAGTCGTGAGGAACATCCTGAACACAAGAGTAACAAACATCTCGTTTTCACATGTTTTCTTAGTTTATCTCTGAGAGGAGGAGCGAGACGACTGTCGCTGAAATGGTGATAAAACAATCCAACATCATGTGTGTCTCCTTCTTCTTCTTTATCTTCTTCTTCTTTTTCTTGTTTTTCTTCTTCTTTCTTCTTCTTTGTTTCCTTTGTTGTTATTGTTCTTCTTCTCCTTCTTCTTCTTCTTCTTCTTCTTCTTCTTCTTTATCTTCTTCTTCTTTTTCTTGTTTTTCTTCTTCTTGTTCTTCTTCTTTGTTTCCTTTGTTGTTATTGTTCTTATTCTCCTTCTTCTTCTTCTTCTTCTTCTTCTTCTTTATCTTCTTCTTCTTTTTCTTGTTTTTCTTCTTGTTCTTTTTCCTTCTTCTTCTTCTTTATCTTGTTTTTCTTCTTCTTCTTCGTTTCCTTTGTTGTTATTGTTCTTATTCTCCTTCTTCTTCTTTCTTCTTCTTCTTCTTCTTCTTCCTCTTCTTCTGCATCATATCTATTTGCTTTCATTTTGTTTAACTCTTTTCAGCCACCATTTTATTTTATTGTGTGTTATTACTACTTTCATTTTTATATTCTGCAGCTCGGCGAGATGCTTCGCTGCTTCGCTGCTTCGTTGTTTTGCACAGACTTGAATCTTGATTCACTTCCTGTCACGTTCTGATTGGTTGGTTTGTCGTTGTGCACTCGTAGCTTCAGTGTAACTGAAAGCTAACAGCGTGTCACTGACGCTGACACTACGGGCCACACTAAAGGACATTTATAGATTAACTCCACAACAAAGGGACGTTAAGCTGCAGAATAGATCTCTTAACATGTGAGGTGTTCAAAATAAATGTCATATATGTTATACTGACTGTGATGGATGAGTTTCGATCTAAACGCTGACAGTTTCACTCGTTTATGACGAGCAGGAACATGATGATGTGTGTCAGTATTCTGCGGGCTGGTCCTTTAAACGCAGCGAGCTGTCAGGATGAGGAGCCTCAGACGGATGTTTCTCCTCGTGGCCTTTCTCCCTCCCTGTTTAAAACAAAGCGCTGGCTGCTGTCAATCACTCGGTAATAACCGGCAGAGGAGAGGCGGCGAGGTCGTTATGACTTCACCAAGCGTCTGCTCACGAGCTGATTGGATGAATTAGTGACCGTAATCGTTAGCGGCCGTGCTGCAGACTCTTAATGTCTCTGTATTAGCACTAATGGAATGCAATTTCAGCTCTCCCTCTGCTCTCCATCACCCCGCCCGGCCATGATCCCGGGGGCACCGCCGGACCGTCGTCTAGGTAACTGTGATCACGTGCCGACGCCACGTCCCCGTCCTCCTCCTCGTCCTCGTCGTCCTCCTCCTCCTCCTCCTCCTCCTGCCTCGAACCCCTCGGTGAGACAGAGAGAAAATTAGAGATGGCTCTTAATAAGAGTCCTGGTGCTAAAAGAAAATGACCAATATTCTTGGTGAGGCAGGGAAATGATTTGAGCTGCAGCCAGTTTTGTGAAGGAGCAGCGGGGGAGATTAGCTCGATTAAGGCCAAATCAGACCTGCTTCCAATTTGATGAGAGAAGGGAAGATAATAGCTCTCAGATTGGTTCCTCATGCAGCTCCGGCCGTCACGGAGGGAATTAAACCACTCTTTGTCTCCCAGTCTCCCCGGGTGACTCCACTCCCCCGAACCAATCAGAGGAGCTAGCTGCTAAATTAGAAAGCTAATATAACCTTTTCTTCTGAGAATTACTTTCAGCTCCAACTTGGTTTCATTAGCTAAACAATTTTTATGGATGGGATCATGTTTTCAACTTGTACGCAAGCTGCAGGAAATAGTTGTTTGTGACCCGAGGACTCAGTTCAACAGTTCGACCAGAGCTCAGCAGATTTGCCGTCTGAACATGTGATGCTGGCGAGTGAAGCTAACTAGCGAGCTGTAATTATGAAATCAGGAAACATCAATCCGATATCCAGAATGAATGTTAGCTGAGGACGTTTCTTTATGTCGCAGCTCTACGTTAGTTTCTCTCTCCTGTCTCAACGCTGCTCTGGTTAGGTTTAGGCACACAAAAAATTGTTCGAGTTATAATCTGCGCTTTGTGGGAGTCTCTAAAATCACTTAAGTGAAGAGTTGGACAAGAGAGAGCCCGTCAATTCACACCTGGCATTAAATGCGTCTGGAGTGATCTCACTTCCCCGCTGTAAATGCAAATATATGTATAATGTTTGCCGAATGAACAAGAAGGCAGAAACAGTGAAGAATGTGTTATAGACAGCGTTTCTCTAAGTCCCAAAATTGAGTCTTTTTGTAAGGGAGTCTGGTGAAGTCGGTGGACGAGAAACAGACAGGCTTTAACAGCGATGCCACAACAAACTGACGATCTTCACAAGGAAAGAAGCATCCTGATGTTTTGCATTTAACGCCAAATTTACAAGAAGGAACAAATAATTAAGAATTTCAGATTCTTCTCATGATGCAACAAGTCTTAAAATCACATGAATTGTAATGTAAAGTCTGGTGAGATTACTGTTCCTAGTGGTCCATGTCTCTGACTTTCACACACACAGCAGCTCACTTCTTGCAACAGTTGTGTAAAGTAGATCACAACAACAGTTGTTTAATTTACATAAAATGTAAGTTGTTAGTGACACCACAGACGAGGGAGCGCAGCTCCAAACGTAACTCGAACCCCGACACAAACCACCTGGTCAGGGTCAGAAAAACACCTTGGTTTGACTTGAAATATCTGCTTTGGTCGCCACAAAATGGCTGAAACATCCCGACAGACGGATGGTGATGAACTTTAATTAAAGGGGAAAAGAAAGAAAAAACAACTTTCTGTGATTTCTAAATCAAGTGTATTTATTTTGTTTTTATTCAATTTTGTGAACAATTTAAGTTTGACACACCCTCTGTTTTATTCTTAGTAACAATTTAATCTTCAGTAATCATTTAGTTTCATCCTGCCGCTCAGGGAGAAGCTCCGCTGTTCATTGTTCTGCACAAACACCGTAAAGACTTGAACCAAAGACGTTACATTAAATCTGGACACATTGTCGGAGGCGGAGCCCCGTTCAGTCTCATGAGAGCTGTAATAACGTATATAATAATAAACGTAATAACACCACCTCCGTCTCCTCCGTCACCTCCTCATGTGAAAGTCAGCTGATAACGTGAACGTGATGCGACACCTCTGGTACAAATGTATGTGTGCAGGTTATGAGTTAGTCTTTTAAAATATGTGCTTCATCTTTCAGGTACATATATTTAATGCATTTTCCAACAGTATTTTATATATTAATCGTATCATGAGCCTGTATTTGCTCAATTTTATCTGTATAGTTTATTTCAGTGACAGTTTAAGTGAAGTTGATCTTTGTTTCTACGAGAAATGCAAGTTTTTTTTTAAGATTTTGTGATTAAATTATTTTTAAAAATATCATTATTTCTTATCACAGCATGTTGGTAATAAGAGAAGTTAGAGGACCGGCCTCCAGGTGACCTCTACATTTCAATATCAAGGGTTAAATTTAGATATAAATATTTGGACTCAAAGACACGAGTTATCGTGTTCTGACCCGCGAAAATATCGTCAAATCAACTCCGTCTCCTCCGAAAACTAAACCTCATGATTCACTCAAATGTGTCTTTATCCAACACACACACAGTAACGTGTGTGACGTCATTCAAATGTCAGAGTAAAGTGAGCTGAGGCTGATCTGGAAACAGTTAATTCTCCTCCTCATCTCTCTGTAAAGGTCACATCCAATCGTTTCACTCTTTTCTCTTTTAAATCATTCTTTCACCTCGACACCTCTAAAACACGGCGAGCATCGGAGAGCGAGGGAGGCAGAGCATCTCCTGAATATCTCATTAAATCACATAAATTACCTTTAAACTTTTAAAAAGTATATTTCAGAGTTGAAGCAGGAAGTCGTGTGACATTCAGGTAATGTACCGAGTGGAGCTCGTCTGACATCAACACCTGAGGTTCAGTTTCCCTCCGGCAGCGTTCACAGCTGTGACCACGGTCTCTTCGTAACTTTAAAAATACGAGTACTATTTGTTTTAGTCCAGCTGACTTTAAACCACACGGGCAGAAGACGGCCTGGAGTCCTGCGATGTCCAAAAAATCACTAAGAGGCAGCACGTTAATGAACCTTCAGGCGACGACTACAGTGAGTCTTCACTGCTGTTTAGCTTGATTCCAACAGAGGGCGCTGTCTGCATTTTGATTGGACGATAGGCCTCAAGCTGACTCTTGCTCACTCACCTCAACGATTAGTTACAATAGCGTTTGTCAAGACGGAGACATGACTGACCACTTCAGCTGTCGCAGCTGCAGTGTCTCCGGGCTCGTCGGTGGAGCTAACAGGCCGGGTGGAGGAGCAGCGGCGACCAGAACCAGCCTGTCCGTTCTGTCTGACGAGCCCGGAGACACACCGGCAGTGAAGAGCAGCACCGGAGGATGGCTGCCACCGAGAGGAGCAGGACAGGGGACAGAGGCCGAAGAGGTCGGTGTGTTTACTGACGGAGCTAACAAGGCTGCCAAGAGGCTGAAAGCAGTTCGAGTCATACCACTGACATTTTTAAGGACACGTGGAGACTTTTCCGTTTTCATGGCTTCATAATCTGGTGTTTTTTTAAGGAGACCTGGAGTCAGCGCCAGGGTTTGTTGTGGTGTAAAAACCAGGTGTTTTTAAAGGCGACCTGAAGACATTTCCAGCTGTTTTTGTGGCGACCGATGAAAACAGATGGAAACTAACACGGGACGTCGGACCTCTCATCTGTGATCGCTGTGACCAAAACAGGTATTTTAAGCCAAACCGTGATGTTTTTCTGTGACGGGAGAGAAATAGAAAATTCAACCTAAACAGACGTAAAGTTTGAACTTATCTGTGGTTTTACAGAAACATACTATATTCTGGAGACATGGTGGGTTATTTCGTATTTATTTTGAACGTACGAGCTTGTTGTCCGTCTGCTGTAGCCTGCGTGTGTTCACGTGCAGCTTTTTTGTCGAGACACGAGACGTGAGGCGATGCAACAGTCGACCTTCGTCTTGTTGGTTTGTTGTGCTGGACACCTAAAGGTTCACAAGCTTTTTCCAAAAAAGACATTTGACGTTGGATAATTATGCAAAAACATAAAAGAATATGTTGTTTGTGTAACTGTGTCCTCCTTGTTTTTAGTTTTAGGACTTAAATGAAGATCTGATCACATTTAAGGTCACATTCATGCAGAAAAACAGAAAATTCAAATGTTTTTAGAAGCTCTGCATAAAGATTCAACATTAATCTGACAAAGGACGAAAACGTCGCTCATTTTAAAGCGATCATGTCAATAAATAAAGTGCAGTACCAACAAATACAGTCGGTGTACAGAGTCAGTGTTGTTGCTCTGAGCAGATTCCCTCATAAACTTTGTGTTGATTATTGAAGAAAACACTCAGAAACACAAACGGAGGTTATAAAAGCCGACTGTGTTCTGTGTGAATATAAATGTCAGGCGCTCGTGTGGTTGAAGTTTGGTTGAAGTTTGTTGTTAAAATGTTTTTCAGGCTCTAATTCGGGGACGAGATGATGAGACGATGATCCGTGTGGGGAAACTGGATCTCACGCTGATGTCAGAACGTCTCGCTGTGTCTCGGCTTTAATTGAAAAATATGTTGAAAAAGTAATTTCAGATTTAGACTTTGAAAAGAAAAACAAGACGGTCATTAAAACTCCAGCAGCCTCCGAGTCTCACTCAATTAAACTGCAATTACACCGACTGCTGCTCTCAATATTTTTAAAGCTCAGAAACAATATTATACTTTTATTTATTACATTCTCGTCTGTGAAGTGCTGCAGGAGTCTGCTGCTGAGCCTCGCCATTTTGTGCATGATTACATGTGATGTGTGGTCACGTGTGAATGAGAAGAAAGACAGGTGAGACATTAAAGTCTCCAACATACAGATGTACAGGTTTCTGTGTTTCCTCGGATGTTTGCTGGTTTGTTTGTTTGAACACAAACTAACAGATGACATCATTTCCATCTCACTCGGCCCCGAAACAAAGAAAATATCTTATCTACTGTAAACACACAGAAAAAAGAAGAAGTCCTTCAGCCTCGTTACTTAAGTTTGATGCATCTGAGGTGAATTATGGATTATTGTTATTTGGCGTCATCGCACGCCGCCTTCCCAACATCACGAGACTGATGTCGACCTATCAGAGCACATCACGCACGGCAGACGCAGCGAGACGACACAAAGATGTGAACAGACAGAGAGGGAGGCTGAATGGGGAGAAAAGGCGTGTGAGAGTCTCGTATCTGCAGAAGTGAAGCTCCAGAAATGTTCTGTGACTACGAGACTTCAGCTGACTTTCATCATCAGGAGGAGACGATGACTCCATGAATCTGCGTAGAAATCCTCAAAGACTCTCCTCACATGTGCAGAACTTGCCTTAGAAACATCATGTTTTTAAGTTTTCTTCAGTATCACAGTGATCCAGTGACAGTTGTCTGTACGTCCACAGGTTCACTGCTAACAGGAAGTGCTAACAGCTGATTCAGCAAAGTGTAAATGGAGTTTGGAGGTTTTTTATGTTTTAAAATCTCCAGCTACTTCAGGTGTTCAAACTTCACCTGACTCTCCATCAGTATGGAGGGAGGAGATGATGACTGGACTTTCATTTCTTGGTGAACTCTGTCTCAGCTCCTCCATCTTGTTCTCCCGCAGCCTGTCTCTCTGTTTCCTGTCTCTCTCTCTCTTTCTCCCTGTCGGACTCACACACACACACACACACACACACACACACACACACACACACACAGATTAAACGGTCTCGAGACACTAAGACGGCCTCTGGTTGAGACGGGCGGGGCTAAGCGCTGTCACATGTCAGTGGCGGGGGCAGCAGCCGATTGGCCGGTCCGGTGAGCGAGGGCAGCTTTACTGTTGTGTTTCCCCACATCAAACACCTTTTCAACCCGTTGCTTTGACAACCGTCAGCCAGCAGCTGATTGGAGCTGACTGCGGCAGGTTCAGACGGGGCCTCCAGCCGTCCTCACACAGGACCGCCGCGGCCTGAGAGGAAACGCAGCCAGAGAGGATTTAATGATGTGATTTAATCGTGTTTCATGTCAGACGGACATTTTTCTAAAAACGCTGGAGAGGAAAATCCTCCACCTGAAGCTCTTTGATATTAAAACTACATCAGGTGACCGTGTGTGATGTGTGTCTCGTCTCGTCTTAACCTGTCCTCTAAGCCCCGCCTCCTTTAGTTACTGATGCTAGGCCTGTCAGTCATTTCAGTCGAGCATGACACATGCTGGGTCCAGACTCAGAGGGTCACTGTGTCACAGTAAAGTCACATATTCATACATGATGGTCCTCGATCGAATCGTGATGTCATCATGAAGGGACCAACTTCCTGGAACAGGACTGTAAACAAACATCGCGTCTGAAGCGATGTGGTCCTCAGTTCCAGGAGCTCTCTGCGCTCCTATTGGTCGACGCCACCAACACGTCACAGAAGGTGAAGAAATTTTGAATGTTCCTCTTTCTGCCGGGACGTCGTGAGGCATCGTGAGGCGCCGTGAGGCGTCTCGCTGCCTGCACTCTGCCCGATTACTCATAATTACATGAAATGTTTTGTATTTAAATGGTTGCTGTTGTTCTGGACTGTGTTATAATCTTCAGCTTCTTTTTAAAGACTAACAAACAAAAAATCCTCAACAACACTGACCCCCCCTCTGGACTACACCTTCTTGGTACGGTCCTGATTCTCCCTCCTTAGAAGCCAGTTGGTTTCTCCCACTTCCTGTTTGACAGTCAGCACCTTCTCCTGCAGGTAACAGAAGCTGAACAGGAATTAATTCACTTCAACTTGAGTTTGTTTGTCCCTCATTCATAAAAACTACAGTGTGACGGACTGAATCAACACTGAAGCCTCACGTACGTTAGCTTCAGGTCATTTAAAGGATCGCTGAGTTTCAGCGACACAGAAAACAAACGTGTTTTATATCTTTGGACATTTTAGTGTCCCTTTGTAAAGTATGTTGATTTTAGTTTCGTATACTAAAAGTGTATTTTAGTCTGACGTCTCATGAAAAATATCCAGTGTTGTTGCCACAATCAGCTGTGACATGTCCAGACGTCACATTAAAGACATCCAGTGGTTTCACACTGTTAAACACAGTGTTGAACGGTGGTCTCTGGCTTGACAGCCTCTACCTCCTTTATTGGTTGAAGCAAAAGAAATCATTTCTTGTGTTTCCTTCAGGATCATAAATCGCCTGACGGAGCGACGGCGACCCGATTTAGACTTTTGGAGGAAGTGAGACGCCTACAATCGTCTGAGCTGCCAGAACCACACGAGGACAAGAAGACGTCTTAAAAAAAGGTATTTTAAGTCCATTGTGTGTTTGTCGTGTAACACCGGTGCAGCCCAACGTGCACCGAAAAGGTATTTTTAGATCATCATCATCATCATCAGGAGCCAGGATGAATTTATTCTGCTCCTCAGAGGCGAGGCGCCGGCCACACTTTGATTTCTCCTGATCAGATGTCTTTTCTGTCGTCTCCATCAGCGACCTGCAGCCGCTCTCACTGTCCCTGATTTGCACTTTGATTCAAGCACCACTGGGTAGAGCAAATTTCATCAAAGTTGTTTCCTGAATAAAAAATGAAGGTGTTTATTTCGCTCTGCGGAGCGCGGCGCCGACAGCCGACGGAGGCTCGGAGCCATGTGAGCGAGAAATGTGACGAACGGCAACAAAACCAGCACTGATCTGATCCACGAGGCCGCCGGCCGACTCTGAGTTTGTAAAGAGGAAACACATCAGACACTGAGCGATCTCTCTGAAATACAAAATCTGACTGTTCATGTCTGAGATCCTGCTGCACATTTATATCAGTTCAAATCAATTATTGCAGGAAGTCATTTTTAACTGGAGGCCTCTTCCTTTACAGCCTCCTGAGTGACTCTTATTTGAAGAGAATATAAACGACACGTGCCAGAGGAAGTCGATCTGTTTTAAATGTCTCAACCTGTAAAACAAAAGATTATCAGACAGCACTGTTATCTGAAAAGGAAGATGAGAAGCTGAGGATGCACAGATGTCTCTTCATGTCTCTCGTCTTCTGTGGTGACTTTTACTCTGATAAAAGAAAATGGAAATATTTCTGCAACCAAATAAAAAAAAATAGTTCATCTAAAAGTATTTTCTCTCTGATCTCATCTGAAGAAACGGTAATTGTCAGACAAGCTACTTAAATGACATATTTCTTTGAATACACGTCACTGAGATTTCTAGACTGTTAATGCAGACACACGTAAGATATTCATTAAATCATTAAATCATTTAATCATTTAATCATTAAATCATTTAATCATTAAATCATTTAAAATCTCTCAGTAGCCGTCTCACCTTCACCTGTTCACCGTCGTATTTGTCAGATCGACCTCCTGCTGACGTCTTTACAGGCTGAATCAGTGCAACACATGCGACCTCTTTAACCCGTCCTGTAACACTCGGAGTCACATTTCAGCGCCACAAAATGGCGGCAGGATTTATGTGGACGGAGCGACTTACAGAGCTGCTGAAACCATCGACCACATGGTGTAACTACTTTATCTTCATAGTCTGTATTGTCTCGTCTGTCTCTTGTCCTTCCTACCGGTTATTTTGTTGATTATTTAATGAATCATTTCATCACTAAAACATCGGACTTGTTATAATTCAACAGAGCTCAACATACAATATTTAAAGCAGCAAATCCTCACATTTAAACTGGCTCTGTGTAGTTTATTCACTATAAAACTGTTAAGGCATCTTTCTCTTCTGATTATAAACCTACAGATTGCACCTTTAACGTGAGGGAGGTGTTTCCTTCCTGTTTGGATCCAAACACTCCGGCTGTGTTCAGGTCTCGTCCTCCGTTCTTCCCGCGGAGGTCAGATCTGTGTCAGTCCTCCAGCTTCCTGTCTGATAAGCAGCCATTATCTGATTGGACGCCGTCGATGTGTAATAATATTCCAGCAGGCCGCCGTCTCCTCGGGGGGGCGGGGGGCGCTGGTGATACTGGTGATGATGGTGGAGGAGAGGAGGGGGGGTCCATCCATCCATCCATCCATCCATCCGTCCGTCCAAATCAGCATTAATCAAGACGGCTCGCTTCATTCCTCCTCGTATCAAATCAGACAAATGATTACCAGCATTCAGCCGACGAGGGGCCGACGAGGGGCCGAGCTGCGCCGCAATCAGCCCGCCGCTCGCTTCCTGGAGATCCCGCCGCAGAATCACAGTGTTTTTCTTCTCTTAACTAATCGTTTAATAAAAACGATGATGATTGACACGCGGATAATAAAAGAAACTGTGTGTTTCCGTGGGAACAAACGCCTCGAATCTGCACACCACAAACCTGAAGCCGAGAGTATTTAGATCAGCTCGTCCTCAAAATACTCATCATTTTTTTTATTCCTCCTGCTCTCAATCAGGTTCTGATCCAGCTGAGATAATTTCATTTCACTGTGGTGTAAATACAGCAGACTGCCCCACAGAACACCACCGAAGAAGAGAGGAGGGCGACGGCTTAATAATCAGGATTCATATTTAAGATCTCATCACATACGAGCCGGACCTGCAGAGATGGACGCTCGGCTTCACACGACACACCAACAGACTCAGACCCGGTCCACAACCACAGACTCAGACCCGGTCCACAACCACAGACTCAGACCCGGTCCACATTTCCTCCTCCAGTTTCAAAACATTTCCCGTCCTCACCAACAGTACGTCACATGTTGTATCCGTCAGCAGCAGCTCTGGATGTGCGACATGTTGATTTTTATAAAGAAAAGTGCTTCATGTGTGTTTGTACATCGACTCTTGTGAACACCCTGAAAACAAAGTCTGTGGACTGTCTTCAAAACTGTCCCCACATGTCCCAACATGTCCCCGCCTCACAAGTTTCTACAAAATATCACAACTTTCCTAAAATGTCTGTCGTCACCTTCTGAACTCTTCTCACTTTTCCAAACTGCCTCTTTGATCCATCGAGCAGCCACCAATCAATTATGTGATTAATCAGAATAACTTCATTTACTTCTTTTGATTTTCATGTGACATCATCAGAAACATGGATGTGACACCAGCTGGTGCTTCACAACTGTCCACAAAGACGACAGATGTTCTGGTTCAGTGTTTGTGTGACGACAGACCTGTTTGTTTCTGAACAGGTGAAACTGGACTCCAGGTAGCTCACCTGAGCAAACACCAGAGAGCCGGGGGGCGGGGCCAAGAAAAGACAGAGAGGATGTGTCTTTATTCAATTAAGTTTGTTTTAGGACAAACACTTTAACTTCTCTTTGTAGTTCAGGTTTGGAATTGATGTCTTAGAGATACTTGGCTGTGTACGAAACCCTCCCAGCCTTTAAGTAAATGTACTTATTTAAAAAATGAGTTTCAGTTAAATAAATTCACTTATTTATTATTTTCAGCGAGTTACGTGTTTTCAGTTCATGTAAGTCTGCAGGGTTCATCCTCTGAGGAGCAGCGACGCGATCGAACGCGTCATGACGATTAAACCTGTTAATTATTTTATGAAAGTGTAAATATTGCTCTGACTGTAGCGCTCGAGCAGACGTGAAGAGGAGTGAGGTCATCAGGATTCAGCCTCTGGGGAGCAGGAACATCAGCTGCAGACTCCTTTAAAATCTGATTGTCGAGATATTTATTTATTTATTAAAGGACAATTCTGCTCTTTATTCTAGTTTCTTTGCAGATTTACACCAACAGGATGTTCGTCCGTCTCTCATTACTGTCTGACTTCTTGTCCGTGGCTCATTGGTTCCGACTGAAGATCTTTAAAAACACAAATATTTAATGTGATAATTAAAAAGACGCTCACTAGCTTTTTAATCAAACAAACAGGAGGAAGTCGTGCATGTGTTGGGGACTATTTTCAGCGGCGGATGAATCCTCATTAGCGGCAGCAGGATGGTGTGTGTGGGGCTGGTTGTCAGGCAGGTCAGTGCAGTTATTCTCCACCTCCGTCAGGTTTTTTTCCCACGCTCCACCTGCACCTCCGGGTCTCAGGCTGAGTGCCTCACCACTCTCCCCGGGGAGCAGCTGTGGTTTTGGGCCGTGTTACCGCTGCGGCTCTCTAATCCCTGCAGGACCTGGAGCTCTGAGAAACTTGGCGAGAGGCTTCTCCCAGACAGACCAGGCTGTCGTTAAATCACTGATGTGATCGTTAGAGGCCTGCAGCGGGTCGCTAACCTGCTCACTGTCCGCAGCTTTCTACCTGAGCTGCATGGTCTTCATCATTCTTTCAAATTAAAACTACTGTGAGTGCTGCAAAGACGCACCAGTGAACTTTACGATCAAAAAAAGTTGCTTCTAAACCGCTAGAGGATGAAACGGAGGAGTGCCGGGACAGGCTGGAGGTGCAGGAGGAGGAGGAGGTCCACAGGGAGTCCACGCTGCTCCCTCTGACAGTGGGAATGTTTGGTATTAGCCAGCTGAGGCGGTGCGAGCCCAGGTGACAACAGATTGTGTTTCGGGATAATTGAAGGATCGGTGGATCAGATGTGTGACGGTGAGTCAACAAACAGCCCAGAATGTTCTGCCACAGCGTCCTCACACTGACTCCGGATCAGTCGGAGGGCCGGCGTGTTTGGAGGAGGCGGGAAACATCTCAGGTTTGTTGTCAGACACGAGGATCCGGCTGAACCGTTGGTCATTTGTACGACATCCAGTGAACATGGAGGAGATCACGTGACGGAGAAACGAGCGGCTGCTTACAGGAGGACGATTCTCCAGGGCGGCCGGAAGACACGAGAAAAACTGTTTGACATGAAGAAAGTATCTTTCCGTCCAGAAACCGCAGCGTCGTGCTTCAGACAGCTGATGCAGGAAGATATTTTTATCTCGAGTGCTCAAAATAATAATGTGTCCGTTGTTACTTTGTGCACATAAGGTTGTGTTTTAAAAAAATTCTTGTGCATAAAATTAGTCACTTAACAAAAAAAATAAAACAAATCAAACGACGTTAAAAAATAAAAAACATGAAAAAAACAAAATCACATTTAACAAACTGTCAGTGTGACAATGAATCGATGATCAGAATAACCAAGAGTTAGTTTAATAGTTGACAACAAAATCAACTCAAAGACTTTTTTGTGCATTTGAAAAACTCAAAGTATCTCAAACTTGTATCTAAGTACAGCACTCGAGTAACTAGTTACTTTAACTTTAAATCAGGTGAGGACATCATGAGTCCTTTTACTTCTGATATTAAATGAATCATTGAAAAAGTCAGAAATCCTCCAGTTCAGCTCCTGAAGTGTGAAGATCTTCAGTTTTTCTGCTTCATATTAAACTTTATTCTTTGATCAGACAGAAGAGACTCTGAAGTCGTCACCGTGGATTCTGGGAACTTTTGCTGAATATTTGAAATATTTCCTGAGCTCAGACTGAGCGCTGACGATCGGAGCGGCAGCAGGACGTCTTCGCGGTGAAACTCGATTAAAGAGGACGACAAACAGTCCGTCCTCGTCCCGTGGGTTCAGGGTCGGGGGACACCGTAAACAATCCCACGACCTGCTTCGGACCCCAGAGCCATATTTCTGGAGCGCCGGGCCCTCGGGGGACAGCGGCGGCGGCATCAGGGGCCAGTGATACCTGTTGGCCCCGCCCCTCTCTTCCTGATTGACAGATGGCTGCTCCATTAGATGAGAATGATAAGTGGCTCTCCGTCAGCAGAAAGGACTTCCTCTTGACCTCCGACCCCCGACCCCGACTCTTGACCCCTCCTCCCCCTCTCCCTCTCTCTCTCCAGGCCTGTGTGATGGTCTCTCGCCCGTCCACAGGTGCAGGCTGCAGGTCAGGACTAAGTGATGTGGAGAGCAGCTTTTGTTCCCGTGAAGGAGAATCTGTCGAGAGGGTGACGAGGTGGAGAGGCTGCTGTTCTCCTTCAGAGAGAAGAGACGAGGAGGAGGAAGACGAGGAGGAGGAAGACGAGGAGGAGGACGAAGAGGAGGAGGAAGAGGAGGAGGAGGAGTGACGCAAGCAGAAAGAAGAAGGAAGTCGAGGCTAAAGATGAAGTTTGAAACTTGTTTTTTGTGGCAACAATCACTGAAATTCATCATTAACAAACAAAGTCCACTGAGTGACATTAAACAAAGTATTTAATGCAATTTTCGAGGTACTTTTACTTCACTTAAATACTTCTATCGTCTGTTACGTGATAATGCAAATACTTTACTTTTTCCGAACGATAGTTACCATCATGTCAAGTGTTTGGATTGAAATATTCAGATTCACTGAATTTAATCTGTTGATTATTTTCTCATCGATCAGCTGTTCGATCTGTAAAAAGTTTTTCAGTGTCAAAGATCTTCAGTTTACAGTCAGAGGAGGAAATATTCACATACATCAACTCAAAGACTTGTACTTTACTTGAGTATTTGAGACATGTTGCTTGGTAACTTTAGTTTCCTGTTACAGATTACAAGCTGCATCAGAGCTAAAGTGACACATTTGTAATTAATTAATAAACATCAGTGTTATTATCTCACCAACAGGAGCTTTAATCTGTTGCCTTAAATTGATTTTAATTCATTTTCAGATGTTTCAAATGTTTCACATACAACTTAACAACTTACAAATAATAATTATGTTAAATTTTGCACACCTGGCTGCAGTTTGCACACCTGGCTGCAGTTTGCACACCTGTATGCCCGTGTTTAAAAGGTACATTATGTTGTTAGTACTGTTAATCCTTGTATTTGACGTGTTTTTGTTGTTTTTTGTGTTGATACTGTAAATAAAGTTTATATCTGACTCGTGTTTTGTATCAACCCTCATATCATGAAAATAATGCCAGAACTTATTAAAGTGTTCAGAGAAATGTTAACAATGAAGAAACTCTTCATTTAACAAAAGTGTTGTCACTTTTATTTTTTAGATCGTTGACCTTTGACCTTTGAGCAGCTGTCTTTCATGGTTTGAAGCTCTTCAGTTTGCTGTATTGATAAAAGTTCAGGCGTCGACGAGCGTGAAGTTCAACTTACTCCTGTAAAATGTCCGATCTCCCTGAAAGTTCTGCTGTAGTTTGGTTCAAAAATCCAAAAACCCGTCGAGCTTCGTCTCCCTGCTCGTTGGAGAAGGTCTCTCTCACCTGCATCTTTATTATTACTGTAATTATTTTTATTATTCTAATTGTTATTGCTGTGTGATGTATAAAAAAAAAAAAACGAGTCCAGGTTTGAAGCTGCAGTGACGGCGGTAAACACACTGGGGTCCTCCAGCCGGCCCCGTCCGCCGCTCTGGACTCGACGAATAATTATAATAATCCAGCTTCCTGTATTGTTCTCTGCCTCGTTCTGCTTTAAAGTGTTTACAGTAATAGTAGCTCTGCCAGGAGTGGACGACTCTCTCTCTCTGTATTAATAAGCAGTGCAGTACTCAGCACAGCGCGTGGTAAAGCTTCGCCATGATTACAGTACGCCATCAAGAAAATTAGTTGTTTCCCACACACAGCAAAGCACAGCGAGGGGTTTGCAACATAACAAGTTGCTTTTGTTTACAGCGGCTCGCTAGCTGTTTTCATTATGCCGAGACAAGCCCATAGACTCGGAGCCAGCTGCCACAAATCACACGTTCAATTATTCTGCTTTGCTTATGAGCATCCAAATATTTAGTCCACTTACCGCGAACAAAAACAGTAGTAAAGTGATTACAGCCGCCGAGGAGTCGAGTTCTCCTCCGAGAGGCAAACAGGAGGAAGGAAAGAGGAGAGGAGAGGAGAGGAGAGAGGGATGGAGGAGGAGGAGGGAACACGGAAACACTGTGGCTTTCATTTTTCTTCTGCAGCTTCACATTCATGAGGAAAGTTACAGGTTTCACATCAGGAGAAGGAAAACATGAGAATCAGCAGGAAAATGTGATCAAGTATCCAAAAGTAAAAGTACTTAGTGAGAGGAAGAGTTTAGTCTGACTGCTGCAGGAAACTGGACGGGAAAGAAGGAAGAAAGAAGTCGTCATCATCATCATCACGGAAAACAAACGATGAAGGGAAGAAGGAACGAGTCACCTAAAAGGACGTTAAGGTCAGAAAAGGAGGGAGGAAAGTCGAGCAGGGAGGATAGAGGAGGTCGTCCTGGCAGAGGTCAGAGGTCGTGACCTCTGTGTGGTCTCAGGTCTTTGAAGAGAAAGACGAGCTGATCTTCAGCTGAGATGGACAGATCTGCAGCAGAGGAACGCAGAGCTCCCAGCAGGCCTGTGGAGGAGGATTACACGCTTTGATAGAAACACTTTAAATATATTGTGGACTAATCCTTTAAAGGCTTTTACTCAGCGCTCAGACTTCCTCTGCAGCTGCTGTGTGGGCCGAGCACGGCGCCACCGGCAGGGTGACGGGTCCACTTCATTACCAGAGAACTTCTGCCTCTAATGACAGAGTTGTTCCTCCTCCATGGACAACCTGAAGTGGACCCTTTTACTTTGTTCTCCATTAGATCCAAAGAACGTGTTCAGAACAAATGAACAGAAAACAAGAGATGATTTATTTCTATCACTGTGGAGATGTTCATCACAACCAGCTTCAGGTACCAGTAGAACCTCTTGCAGAATCACCACAACCTCCTCAATGACAACAAAAACCTCATTATGAGTCAAAATAATGTTTTTATAACCCAATAATCTCATGAAGTACCACTAGAACCTCTAAGAACCTCTCAAAGGGCCCCTTGTACCAAGTAAATAACACCTTCATGTCTCCTCTGCAGCCTCATAATGATCACAAGAACTTCTTAAATGACCACTAGAACCTCTACAACCTGATCAGAACCTTTTGAAGGACCACTAGAACGTCTTTAAGGATCCTTGCAAACTCCTCATTGAGCACTAGAACGTCTTAACGTACCTCTATACCTCTTTAGCCTCAGCACCGATCATAAGAACATCTTCAATGACCACTAGAACCTTTAATATGACCCCCCGCAACCTCATCACTGACACCTAGAACCTCTTAAAGGACCACTAGAACTTTCTATATGACCCCTACAACCTTGTCAGTGACCATCAGAAACCTCCTAAAGGAACACTGAAACATCATAAAGGACACGTAGAACCTCTTCAGTGACCATTAGAACCCATTAAGGACCCATAGAGGCACCTCACTGATCACAAGAACTTCTTGAAAGATGACTAGAACCTCTTACTGGACCTTTAATCTGCACCAGTGTCTTGAAGATCTCCTCCAACTAGCAGATGATTCCTCTGATGGGTGATAATGACTTACTTCATTGATCAGCGCTGGAGAGGGTTCTCCTCTGCTGCTCCTCCAAGGGGAGGTCAGAGGTCAAAGGTCAGCTACAGAACAGCCTGGAGGAGCTGCCGGGGGTTCAGTGTCTTGCTCAAGGGCAGAGGCAACAACTAATGACAGCAGACTAATGAGGATTCTGCGTTTTGCCTTCATGACGTTTTAAAGGAGGAGGAAGTCTTTCAGCAGAACCGTCACCAGACCAAAGACTAGATGACCGGTTTTTACTTGTAATCGAGTATTTTACATTTTGGTATCAGTACTTTTACTTCAGCGAGCAGTCGGATCTTTATATTTCTTCCAACACTGTGAAGAGATTCTGAGCAATTCTGAATCCAAACCTCCTTCAGACGAAGTGTAACCAGCTCTTCTCCTCAGTCTGAGACACGAGGACAGTTTGACGTCTTCTGTGGCTGTTTTTTTTTTTTTGGTGCATTTCAGGACAGAAAAGCAACAAAAAATTGCGAAACAGTTTGTAACCTCTGCAAAGACTCACAGACTCACACCTCCACCCACACAAACAACACAAACAACACAGCAGACACAACAACACAACTGTTTACCAGATTATGTTTGGAGCCAGCAGCCAGGACGGACCTGCAGAAAACCCCTGCACATGACTCATCCAGCATCCACACGAACTGCATTCATGGGACTGACAGCATCATTTAGGAGTGAAAACAGAGAGGAGAGGAGGTGACGGAGACGGAGAATATTAAAAAGAGACGGGGAGACCGAAAAAAGCCAAAAAGCGGAAGCGAATCCTCGGGAGGCCGAGCAGGCGGCGGCAGAGACGCCGAGCGAGGTCGAAGGCCGGACGGCGAGTCGCAGAGAATTTAATTTCTGACACGTTCTAATAATCGACTCCGTCCGTCTGCTCCGGAGGTTAACTTCAGTTTCATCACTTCATGTCGGGTAAAGAGTAACCTCACACACACACACACACACACACACACACACACACACACACTCTGTTCTGCTGCCACAAATACCACCACCAAATGTGGATTCATCCGCCGCTGAAAATAGTCCCCAAACAAATGACCCATTTCTGCTGTTTGTTTGATCAAAACTGCAGAATTTTACTTCAGTATTTCCATTTTCTGTTACTTTAAACTTCCACTTCCTACATTTTACAGGCAAATACTGTCCTTTTTCCTCCACTTCTGTTATTTGTTAACTTTGGTTACTAGTTACTTTGCAGATTACTGCTGCATCAGAGCCAAAGCAGCACATTTTTAAATTAAATTATAAATCGGATTAAAAAGAAAATAATTCAGATTAATGAAATGCTGAATATTCGATTGAATAATCAGATCCAACATATCTTGGAACAGTTGTACTTTTATACTCCAGTACATTTAATATCAGATACTTTAAGATAAAATATAATAATTATTTTATTTTATCTTTATTGTCATGCCACAGTGAAAAGTACATCCAGGTTGTGGTACTTGTACTCAAGTATTTACTTCATTACATTTATCTGACAGCTTGAGTTACTTTTCAGATTGTAAATATAAATCAGTCAGTCAGACATCAGATGCATCTTCAAGTGCTTAACAAGAAAACATTTAAAAGAATAAGGATTAATAAAATAAAACAAGAAGAAATAACAGCAAAGATGCATAAAATATAAATGTTCCCAAACCTTTTGTCTTGTGACGTCCTCCTTCTTCACTGAAGACACATTTAAACTAAAGACGAAAAACTCTCCAGTGTTTCACAAAAAAGCAAAATAATCTGAATGAGTGCATCTTTATTTAACTTCACCTTCGCTGCTGAATTTAACCTGAGGGGTCGATGATATTTTATCTGCTGATGATGATGATAATGTGTCTGAACAGGAGAGACGTCACCTCCTTCACGCTTCATGAATACATGAAAATGTCAAAAACTACTTTTACATATAGGGTTTGTGTGTACATGATTATTTACTGTAGATAAAAGTGGCGTCATTTTGTGCATTTCAGGAGGTCTGATGAGAGATCGGAGATGTTTACATCACGTTCATAAAGGACTGAATCGTCCGCGGTGTGAAACGGAGTGAATGATGCAACATGTGACTACACGAGAGTAAAAATCAGACAGTGCAGAGTGAGGCGGTGCAGACGCAGCAGTTAAATCAGTCTGTGGGATACTGAGGATGTTTCTGCATCCAGGACATGAATGCTGATTTTAATGTTGAGTTCAGGAGCTGCAGGCCGATAAAGAGTCACAGCTCAAACTGCAGCTGACTCAAAACTACAATTCATCAGATTTAATACTTTGCAGCCGAGACCAGAAATACTTTTCCCTGAATGCATCTGATCACTGAGCTACAGGAGGACGACTACGAATATTACAATATGATACTGAAACGAGCAGCTGACGTTACTGTCAGCACAGACTCACAGTTTAACTTCAGTCATATCACAGAAATGTGTTTTTACGTTAACCCAACCACATTACTTACATTACATTACAGCGTGTTAGCCTTTGAGCGTCTTGTTAGCCTTTTAGCATGTTAGCATACGTAGCCTGTTGTCAAACTACATTGTTTTATAGCTAAATTAGCGTATGATGCTGTTTCCTGATTACAGTTTTTCCTTGTAATGAACCACAGTCGCTTCAGAATGTAACTGAAATTCAAAATTCAAAGTTATATTCAAAATAAATACCCAGCATGCATTGCAAAAGCATACTGACAGTAGTTAACTGAGTATTTACTGTGAAACCTGCTGTGTAACAGTGACTGTGGGAGTTGAAGTGAAGCTCGTGCTCGTGCAGCATCAACGAGCTAACGGGCTCAGATCTGCTGGTTGGTTCTGAAGTTTGACTGATAGATTAAATGTCTTCATCGACACCTGAGCACCAGCCGGTGACTCTGAGGCGTTTGATAAACATGGCCGCTGTGTTTCAGTGGTTGAATATATTTCTGCTCTCTGAACTCGCTGAGCGACGAAAATCACCCAAAAAAAAGTTCCTCGCTCTTCAGCGTGACCACGGCAGCAGCAGCGCTACACTCCCCCCCTCCTCACATCTATCCATCCAACCTTCCCCATGACCCTCACCCCCTCTCCTCCCTCCTCCCCCCCTCTCTCCCTCCACCTCCACCTCCACCCTTCCCCATTAGCTGCAGCTATTACAGCCCTGAGAGAGTCATTACCGCTCCCATAATCCATGATGATGAAGCTCTCAGCTCGAAACACCGGCAGCTTGTACAGGCTGCACTTGATTGGCAGGATACAGGGGGTGAGGAGGGGGTGAGGAGGGGGAGTGGAGGTTTGGTATAGGGGGTTTGTGTGATGGGAACTCCACTCGAGATGTGAATTGGCTTTGCCACTCCAATCAGGCCGCTGGATGACAAATGAAGTGTGTCTCTTTCACTCTCTCTCTCTCACTCACCCTTCCTCTTCTTCTTCTCTTCCTCCCCCCTCCTCCCCCGCTCCTCCTCCTCCTCTCCCTTCACACTTCTCCTCTCTGTCCGGGTGGAGAAAGAAAAGGGGAGTTCATGTGGGAGCGCTTGACAGCAACACAATCACATTTCTATTCAGCTCCCCCGCCTGCCTGTTTTACCTTCCCGGCAGCCGGGCATGCCATGCACGCTAACACACAGGCCGGCCAGCCAATTAGAAGGCAGCGCAAAGAATCTGTGAAAGACACAAAAGGTCTTTAGAGGTTTGGACAGGTGTCTCATTTGGCCGCGGGACATAGTTTACAGGCTTTTTTTTATGTCTTTGGTCGAATTTGTGGGCAGAAAGCGAGGAAGGTTATTTGTCGCGCTGTCATTTTTTTCTTCTTTTTTTAACGCCCATCTCGTTGTCTGTCTGTCGATCCTCGCAGCCCCCTCCATGGGAATGATGGGTAAATTTGAACTGAAGGACTGGGGGGGGGGGGGGGGGCGCATGAGTTTAGACTGAGAAATGAAATCAAACCTGATTATTTTTCCTGATTCGTGTTGGGTCAGCCCGTTTTTGTCTCACTTTCTTTCACGGTGAAAACACGCTCAACGCCACTTCTTCTTCTTCTTCTTCTTCTTCTTCTTCTTCTTCTTCTTCTGTTTTTTTCCTCTGCGTACAGTAATTACAGTGGGCTTGGAAAAACAAGAGCAGAGATAATTGGTTTGTTGGTTTGCGGCTGAGTTTGTTTAGCAGGGTTATTATCCAGCAGCTCCATTATGGCTGGCAGCACAGAAATCCCTCATTAGCATACACAAATATATACAGAGAGGATGTGGGAAGAGAGAGAAATGTTTAATACCAAACGCTCCCTCGCGCACACACACGCCACGCACGCAAACATGCAAATACACCCCACAATGACACTGCCTCCAGCTGTGAGGAGACGCAGGGAGGTGTCAGGAGGAGTAAAGAGGAGAGACGGAGGAGGGAGGGAGGTGGCGTGAACTGTTTGTTCGGCAGACAAACGGAGGAACGAGGAAAACAGAAAGACAGATGTAGCGGTAATTAGCGCGAGGCCCGGCGGCGGCGCTTGTGGTTGCCGGTGGTGGCGATGACAGCGGAGAGCGGCGGAGGCTGACAGTGGCTTTCACCCTCCGCCATCATCACCTTCATCCTCCTCATCATCATCCGGGCCTACACACACCAACAATCGCTGTCAGTCTGTGTCAGAGCGGCGTGTCGGCGCCACACAATGGCTGCTGTCAGTGAGCTCGAGTTCATCTGGATCAACTCAGTTTCTCTTTGTTTGTTTGGAGGAAGACGGTTTGTTTGTTTGTTGTCTTTGGTGCATCTTCAGTCTGATTGGCTGCTGATTATTTGGATCAGTTGTGATGTGATGTTTGTCTTTGACCTGCGGAAACAACGAGGAGGAAGATGATCGAAGCTAAAAGGTCGATTCACTGATGTGTTTCCAAACATCGAGCTCCCAAAACACCAGCAGAAATACAAACTGGTCGCACTGAAACGCAAACGCACACAAACCTGATTCAGCCTAAAACCTGCTGTGTGTCTAATGTTTAAATACTGTGCCTTCGTAATGACTGAGAAAAAGAAACTGATGAATAAATAATGTCTGAATGAATCTGGATCAATTTTATAAAAGAGTCATTAGAATTAGAAACATAAAAATATGCTACAAATAAAAAACTTGAATTAAGTTGCACAACCATCGACCTTCATCAGGGTGGAGACAGTTCTCTGTGAAGACTTGGTGGAGACAGGTCTGTGTGAAGACGTGGTGGAGACAGGTCTCTGTGAAGACGTGGTGGAGTCAGGTCTGTGTGAAGACGTGGTGGAGACAGGTCTCTGTGAAGACGTGGTGGAGACGGGTCTCTGTGAAGATGTGGTGGAGACAGGTCTCTGTGAAGACGTGGTGGAGACGGGTCTCTGTGAAGATGTGGTGGAGACGGGTCTCTGTGAAGACTTGGCGGAAACAGGTCTCTGTGGAGACGTGGTGGAGACGGGTCTGTGTGGAGACGTGGTGGAGACGGGTCTCTGTGAAGACGTGGTGGAGACAGGTCTCTGTGAAGATGTGGTGGAGACGGGTCTCTGTGAAGATGTGGTGGAGACAGGTCTCTGTGAAGATGTGGTGGAGACAGGTCTGTGTGGAGACGTGGTGGAGACGGGTCTCTGTGAAGACGTGGTGGAGACAGGTCTCTGATGTTCGGCCTTGTTCGTAGAGCAATGAGCAGATATATGCGTGATGATTTCTGATATTTAGTGTATAAACATTAAAAGAGAAGGAAAGTGTTAAAAAGCTACACACACGTGCAGATACAGTATCAGACGGACCCGGTCCTGAGATTACTTTTCAGTTACACCTGAACTAACCAGTGTGTAACTGCTGCACTGGAGATACTCAGCGTGGAATGTAACTAAGTACATTTACTTAAACTTAATGCTTTTATTTTACATGAGATTTTCCATTTTATGTTGTTCTACTTCTTCTCCACCGCAGCTCAAGAAGCAGATACTTTTTACTCCATTACATTTAATAACGTCTTTAGTTACTCTGTACTTTGAAGTTGAGGTTTGGACTGAACAGTCATTGTGTCACTATCATCAGCTTAATTGTGACAAACTGATTATACTAACATATAAAACATCATTTTATACGTGCCTTTTACTCCTAACAGAGTATTGTTACACTCTGGTATCCTGTCAGTACTTTAACTTCAGTAAATATCTGAATACTTTCATAGAAAAGTGATGAGCTGATTTTGGGTGAACTCAGCCTTTAGTTGGCCGGTGTTTGCTTTACTCTCTGGTTGTTTCGTTGTGTTGA
>NC_140202.1:28292459-28304959 GCF_965226575.1 Pagrus pagrus
GACAGAACCACCAAACATGATGTTTTTCCTAAGCCTGAGTGGCTTTTGTGCCAGCGTGGTGACAACACAGGCTGAAAATGTTAATGTCCAGAAAATGTCATCTTGTCTCCTGCCTTCTCGTGTCTTTTCTTCTCATCTGTCCACTTGTGCTGCTGTGGGATCAATAAAGGGACGTGTCGTCTCGTGTCTTGTCTTCTCGTGTCTTTTTGTCTCGTGTCTTGTCTTCTCGTGTCGTGTCTCTGATATGAGTGGACAGATCAGTGGACCAGGCAGTGAGATTGTTTCATCTGTTGTTGAGCTGCTGATTGTTTTAAGTTTACTGAAATACAGAAACACATGAGAACGTTACATTAACGTGATGAAAACCGTCTAAATAATGTTTCGTCTCTTTGATGTGATGAGAATATTATTCTTTATTTCCTGCGACAGCAGCAAACAACAGTAACAGGAAGCAGAAAGTTTGTCTCCTGATTGATTTTTTAAACTCCTGATCTCCTGAAACTTTCCCTCTCGTCCTCTCGTCCTCTCGTCCTCTCGCCTCTGCGGCGGTGAAACGTGACAAACGGTGATCGTCAGCGCTGAAGCTGTCAGCAGACTTAATTAATCAGACTGATTTCATGCGGCAGAAGTACAGTGATTTGAAAAAGATTGCGGTGCGTTCGAGGAGTTTTCGAGGAGTTTCTGATGGTGAAAGTGCAGAATTTTTTTTTTTCTCTTCCAAATTGCGAGTAGAGAGGCGTGCTCACATTTACATCTCACACTTCAATCATTCAGCTGATGGAGTTCAACAGCAGCGCAAACTGAAATCCAAAGATCAACAGTCGAACGAGAAGACGCCAGATCAGAGAGAGAGAGAGGAGACGTCAGGGGTCAGAGGTCACACGGTCAGGAGGAAGACGGGCAGACTCGCATCACGTCAGACTGATTCAGCTTCCTCTCATCCAGTCACCTGAAATACATGAAACAGTTTTGTGTTTGTCGTCAGTCCTTCTTCTAAAAAGCTCTGCAGAGCTGTCGTCTGGAGAAATCACGTCGTTTTAACGTAGTTTCAGTTTTCAGCCTCGTTTTCTTCTTTTCTCTTCCTTCTCGATCTCCTCCCGTCTTCTCCTGCCTCCTGCCCACCTCCTCGCTTATTTGCTGCTCCTTCCTCCTTCACCACTTCCTCTTTCCTTCTTTCACTTCATGTTTGTCTTCTTGTGTCTTCTCGTGTCTTCTCGTGTCTTGTCCTCAGAATCTCAGAGGTGTCCGATCACAACATTTCTGGATTCTGGCTGAGAGACTGATGAATAAATCAAACAGACATCGACCCCTCGTTGAATTTCTTCTCTTGTTTTATTTATCGGCTTCACTTGGATGATTCGTCTGCTCGTTTTTACTCAGAACGTCATTTTTCACCACGTTAAAAACACTTGAACGTTAACCACTGACGAGGACTTTGGGGGTTTAGTGACTCGAGAGTTCATTCTCTGTTTTTACACACTGAATTTATTGGCTGAAGATTTACTGGCATCTTAGCGACTCATTAGCAGTAAGCTAATCAGTTTTGTCCAGTTGGCACATTTGAGTTATTAATTTTCAGTCTTTTGTCTCGTGATTCGTTGATTTATTGTATATTCATGTTATATTTTATGTTCTTGTGATGACTGCTGAGGTTTTAAGCTAAATTGTGTGTGACGGGCTCGTGTGCTATCAGATAAATGTCTTCATTTTCTCTCCTTCACACCACACCTACAGCAGCAGAACAACTTCTCAGGTAAATTGTGTTGATTGTCACACTGCAGTGAACCGACAGGACACCACTGGAAACCTGGACGCGAACCCAGAACCAGTTTGTCAATCTAAAAACTCGCAGTCAGCTTTGGGATAACGTGCAGGAGTAAACACCGGTGTGCTCCTCTAAAGAACAAAGCTCGCTTTGCTTCGATCTGGCAACTTCCAAACTGTAAAGTGACAGTGAGAGGCCCCAGCAGAGGAGAAGTGAGCGCGTGCAGCTGAAAACAAGGTGACGTTTGTTACTGATTGGCTGATTGACGGCGACGACTTTATTGTTGAGCGGCCAGTTGGACACACGGATCCCACTAGAGACTTGGCTCACGCAGAGACAGCTGTATTGGAAAATGCAGCTTGTGCCAACTGTGGTAATATCTGTGTTCTCGTTGAGGACGTGTTTGTGTGAATCGTGCCCTGCGTCCCCGTCTGCAGGCGCCTTTCTGCTCCAAACAGCATCCAAACTCATTCACGAGCGACTCGCTGCTGCTGAGGCGCAACACTGGGCATCTTTGTTAAAAAAAAAAAAAAAAAGGCAGCAGAATATTCACATCAACTGTTTCCTTTTATTCACAGCGCTCGTGTTGAAACGTGTGGAGCTGAATACAGAAACTACAAAATACAGACTTTAACAAGAGTGAAAGTCCACAGCAGCACCGTGAGGCTGCGACCATCATTACACAGCAGAGAGCGTCACTGTGGGGGGTCAGAGGAGCGGCCATGTTGACTGTACCTCAAGAAAAAGGTGCCGTTAGTCATCACGTCCAATGTTTGAATGGACCTGATGTTTCCTGATGTGCAGGTCATGACTCACCTCACCTCCACCTCACGTCGAGGAAAGATTCAAAGAGAAGAGCTTCAATCGCAAGAATTAAATAAACTGAGAGCGGTTTGCGTTTCTGCGAACCACGCAGACATTTAAATTCATATCGTTACATGTTTGAGTGAGTTTGTGGCGACAAAACCAAGTATTTTATGCTAAAACAAGATCTTTTCCTTAACCTAACCAGAGCACAAGCACAGAGTTGTCGCGGCATAAAACGTAAAACTATACCGAAAGAAACCAGAAACGTTCTCTGTCTGTTTACGTCTTCTTACGACTTTCACGTCTTTGTTTCGTCTCGCTGCGTCTGCCGTGCGTGATGTGCTCTGATAGGTCGACATCAGTCTCGTGATGTTGGGAAGGCGGCGTGCGATGACGCCAAATAACAATAATCCATTATTCACCTCAAATGCATCAAACTGAAGTAACGAGGCTGTTTGAAGCTGTGAGGAGGAGAAAGTTCAGATGTTTGTGTTCAGATGTAGAGAGGGAAAGTCTCAGAGATACTCAGGTACAGTACAGATACCTGAGACATGGACTGAAGTACAGTACAGATACCTGAGACATGGACTGAAGGACAGTCTTCAGTCTGGCTGCAGCTTCTTATCATGAAGCTGAACTGTTTCAACCTGCGTCCACTCGATGCAGCGACTGGTCGACCACTGTGTGTCCACTGTGGACATTCAGACGTGTGTGGACGAGACTTCATCGTTTAAAGCGCACTAAGTTAGCAGCAGTCAGTTCAACCAAGTTCAGCCGATTGTTTAATCTCCATTCTTCTACTTTTTATCCTCTTTATCGTCTGATCTGAACAGAAATCTGCATCCAGCCTGTCTCCCTCTCTCTCTCTCCAATCGCTTAACACTTCATTAAATCCTTTTCTGCGTCGCCAGCATCCTGTTTGAAAAGAGAAATTCATCATGTTACACAAGCTGCACTTCATTCTGACTGTTCCCTCTCTGACACTTTAAATGGCTGAACTGTTATTATTTATGCTGCTCGGTGAGAGACAGGCTGCTGTGTGGATGTTAAACTGCGCTCGGCGACGTCGGGTTGGCGCGGGTTACGCAGTCGTGCAACCTGCTGTTGGTGGCGATTCAAAAGCCCAAATTACTCCAGTGTTACACTTTAAGTCTCTGCAGCACATTTGCGCCTTTTATTTTTCCGGCGCTGAAGGTGATGATTTAAGCTGTCATGTTGCCGAGCAGTTTAACAATGGTTTTATAATAATATTTCAGAAAACTCAAAAAACATCCTGGACTGGGTCTGTAAAGTGCTTCAGTGTTTGTGCCTTTTGTGTGCGGCTCAGCGAAGGTAACGATTTAATCTGACATATTTCGGAGCAGTAGAATAATAATATTTCAGCGTGGTCTTTCTTAATAGCAGCGGAGAACAAAAGGCCGCAGGCCATTCATCCGGCTGAAGGCTTACTTTGACACCGGCTGCTCGGCGCTCGGCGGGGGCTCCGCAGAGAGAGTCGGGGGGTTTAGACGAGCTGCTGCTCAAACACGCTGACAGGGAAACATTAGCTGGGCCTCAGTCACGAGTTTGATTCCCCCTGTGCTGGAGTGCTCTTGTGCAAGAGGCTGAATCTGATGTTCCTATAGACATCAGCAGAAGGAAGAGAAAGGGTTCATCCTCTGGAGAGCAAGAGTGTGGAAGGAAATGTCTGCACAAGAAATGTCAGATTGTAAGACTACCGGATGTCCAACGATGGCGCTCTAAGGAAGGTCAGGGGTCACAAAAAGCATTAAGGTTCATCCTCAGAGGAGCAGGAACACCTGACCTGCCAGATGGTTTGTTGCACATAACCATCTGGAAATGAGCCAATGAACTGATTGGAAAAGAAAATACTTGGCAGGTGATTGGACGAACCATCTGTCTATCAGCATCTATTATGTGCTGAACTTCAACCAATCAGATCGACAGTAGGAGAGCGCCGCCACCAGAATCCGTGGAGAGAAGCCTCGAAATGTTTGTTTTTCACTCCTGGTATTAAATTAAATGAATGATTTATTATCTGTGAGAGTCCTCGTGTTTGCTGAGGGACTGTTGATTGATTGATTGATTGATTGATTGATTGATTGATTGATTGATTGATTGTTTATTAAGGATGAAGGTGTGCTCCAGCAGATTGAGGTTGTTTTAAATCAGGCTTTTAGTGACATGGTTCTTCATAAATATAGATTCACCTGCATGTCTCCACCTGAGGTTAGAAGGTATATTATTTATTTTACTTGCTGTGTTTTACTAAATGTTTTGTGGTAAAGTTTTCTTTGGTATTTTAATTTGCTTCTGTTTCTTTGTATTTCTAAAGACACAGTGAGAGGAGACGACCAGTTTCCTCCGGTGTTAGACTTTAATGGACTTTTCCTCTGTTATGTTCTGCTTTCTGCTGTGCAGCATTAGAGGAGTTCACCTTAACTTGAATAGGTCATTTGAGTGTGCAATCAGTTTTGAATTGTTCAGCGTGCAGTGCTGGTTTTATTCATAAATTACCTTCATATCTTCTGACAATCCCCTTTTTTATACACTGACCTCTCTGCAGCTTAATGCCACATCTTTTATTTCATTTGTTTGATTTCTTATTGGTTTGTGAAGTAACATACTTTTCTATTTTCATGTGTTGTCAGTAAAGAATCTGTATTTGTGGTGAAGCAGTCTCTGGTTTCCGTCTGTTCTGGGTCTCCGGTTACATAAAGGTTTGCTTTCTGTCTGTTTCTGTGCTGACGCTCTGGTTAAAACCACTTGGTTTGTGTCAGGAAAACATCAAAATGGTTGGAAATGGCCCTAAAAATATCCAGTAGTGTGACTCGAACTGTGGTCGACCTCGATTTGTTTGTCAGATTCACTGCATGGCCGCCCGTTCTCAGACTACCTCAGTAGACTTCAGAAATACACCGTCACCTCGCAGCGAGTCTTTCATCGACCACACAGATGAATTCTGATCATCTGCTGACATTTAGAAACCGTCTTTATTTACAACGAGTGTTAAAGTGAACACACGCTGACATTAAGGCTGCAGGATGAGATTTATTTCCGCTGTTAAAGAAGTAGTTGAAGTACAATCACTAGATGTGGGAAGGAAGGAGGAAATAAAAGACGTATGAAGGAGCAGGAGGAACGTTCCAGCCTCAGGTTCAGTTTAAAAAGGAAACACGAAGCATTTGTTCAGTGAGATTTTCAGACCGACGAGAAGCCAAATGATGTTTTTGTGATGAAAAGCGTATTTTCGGGTGTTTTGTGTGACTACAGTCTTTGGTGTTTTCTGAGGGAGAAGCTAATGATTTAAACTTGACATGTTGGAGCTTAATAACAGCAGAATAATAATATTTCAGCTCGCTCGCTCATAATAGCGCCGGCGGCGAGAAAAGGGAGTGAGAGCGGGCCATTCATGCGGCATGATGGGTAGTTTGACACGGGCTGCTTTTCTGCTCAGCACGATGTTTTCCATTTAGAGGCGACTGGCGAGCGCACACACACACACACATGGTTGAAGCATGTTCTTATAGGAGAGGCTAACACATGCTAACGTATGCTAACACACACACACACACACACACTCTCTGCAGGCCTGTCATTCTGTGCGTCGAGCGGGTTGACGAGGAGCATTTAAAGCTCGCTCTCACGACACACACCCCTCATCTGCAGTGACAGCTAGCAAGCTATTATTAACACACACACACACACACACACACACACACACACACACACAGGTATGGCCCATCAAACTGACAGCTTGGCTATTAACCCTGAACCCTCATATACGTCACAGCAGGGCATGTGTGTGTGTGTGTGTGTGTGTGTGTGAAACGTGGTCGACAGAAAGAGCAGCGTGGACGTCGTCTGTAAACACGACGTGAAAATATGCAAACAGCAGAAAATAAACACTCGGTTAGTAAAATATTCAGACGCAGATAAACTGAATCGGGCTGCGGGTCATCCACACCTGAGGGCAGGTACGCGTCGACATGCGGGCGGGTTAAGTCACTGTTGCTAGGCGACAACAAAGAGGGAGGTGTGGCGCGGCAAATGTAAAGAAAACCAACAGCTGTCGCAGATGTGGTCGTAGTTTTTGTAGCTTTCGTGATGACGTTTTACTCGACAGGTGGATTTATGAGACGACTGAAAAAGTCAGACATCACCTGTCGATAGAAGCTGCGTCACTGAAGGTCGAGGTTCGGCTGGACGACGTGGCAGCTCAACAAAACATCTCCATCGCCCCCTGGTGGCTGGCGGCTGTGTAGCTCATAAAGCGCACGTCAAATAATGTTTCTCAAAGACGGTTTCAGTCATGTCAGGTCGTTTCTCTCACACTGACGTACGTTTAATGAGATATTACACATCAACCTGATCTCCACAACAAATGTCAACTGAGTGCGTTTCAGTTTCTTTACGTTGCAACTGAGGTTGAATTTTCTCTTTCCCTATAATCACATCGCTGTGCTGATGCTCAGGTTTAAGACGTCATGGTTCGGATTAAAATACCTGTTCGGTTTGTCGCCACAAAAACGGCTCAAAATAACAAAATGTCCAGTGATGTGACTCAGACTGCGGTCGTCCGTTCTGCAGCCTTGTTGTGAACGTTTGGTTCAAACACCTCAGATGTATCTGTGGTGTGCAGAAGTGTTAACAGCCAACATTATGTCCTGGAGACCGGGCTGAACGTTACATGGACAGATTTCATTGGTGACGTCCGACTCGGCAGAAACCAAAGCATTTAACAACCCGAGCAGCTCTCAGTTACGTTTGGACTCAGAGTGGAAATATAAGAATTTTTACATTCAGAGCTGAAACACATGTCGTCGATCAGTCGATTCCCAAAGCGACATGTATGACTGAACTCTACGACATGAGAGCAGACTTTCATCGTCACACGGTTGATCAGGAAACTGCAAAGACGATGGTTTGGATTAAAATAATTAAGTCACGTTCACGTGATGTACTTCAAGTACGTTACGTCAGTTAACTGAACTCACAGATGACTTTTGGTTTCTGTCTCCGGAGTGAAGAGTCCTGTGTTTGTGTCCAAACCTCATCCGTGTAATTACAGCCACTAGAGGTCGCCGCCTAACAATACACATAAATAAGAGTCGTAATAAGCTGCTTGCAGACGACCTGTACAGCCGTTTCTCAGGTCACGATGGCTCTACAATCAGTTGAAGTTTAATGTGTTTCATACATTATTAGACTGTAATATCATCGTTTAAAGCTTCTCACTCTGCGGCTGTGACCTTTCCTCCTTCACTCTGTTTGAAGACAGAAACACGCTGACGACGTCTGCTAAACTCGTCTGCTGTGACAGACGTTCACACACGCCCCAAACAGCCTCAACATCTCCTCTCTCTCTGCGTCTGCACGCTGGAACTTAATCACATCATTTCTTCTCTTTTTGTAGTCATTAGATGTTAATTTTCATTTTCCACCTCTTTATTGTTGTGCACGTAGGCTGAACACGTACGACGGGCCTCTAATTACAGCACAGAACTGATTAGAGCCGAGTGGCCACCGGATTATCGGCTAATGGAGCGCTAATGTCTGAGAAGGAGACGGCTCCATGTTTGATTAATGCCACAGCTAGCTTCGCGGTGTTTACGCTACACCCCCTCACGTCAAAGTCAAAGACACAGGAGGCACTGACGACGACACGGCTCGTGACAGTGCCGACAGTTACTGCAGGTGTGGTACCTCATAAATAATGAAGTCGTCGTAGAAAGTGGCGTGAAAAGTTCAAGCACCTCAGATTTGTTCTTAGTTACAGTACTCAACAAAATGTACTTAGTTACATTCCTCCGTCAGTGGCTGATGACGTCTGAGTCGTGGTCACATGGAAACATTTGACTCAGGTGCTGCTCTGCGACAGATATTACCTGTTTCCTGTCTGCAGAGCTGCTTAGAAACCACTTAGCAGCAGATTAGTGAAATCATCATGTAACCGAGGACGAGACGTGATATTTAGATTTCCCACAAAGAGCTTCAGTGTGAGCGTAATCCTCCCGATCCTGTTTCTCCTGCTGGAAACGCTCTGCGGAGGAGGAGGAAGGAGGACGACGATAAGAGACGCTGTTATCAGGGATTTCAAAATAAAAGTCAACAAACCATCGAGACCGACTTTAAAGTTTCACAATGAGAAGAGTTCAGGTGAGGTTGTAGAAACAGACGCAAGTAATAAATCTGCCTGTGTTTTACTCCCTTTAAAGGGTCAGTTCACTCAAATGGAACAAAAACAGGTTCTCCCTCTGATCCTCGCTGCTGCTGAGCCAGGTTTCTGTTTTATTAGCTGAGTTTGACGTCTGGATGTCAGAGTGAGAGTTTTATTGTGTTTTCATTTGGATCGGGGTGAACTCCACCTTCAGCCCTTCAGTTTCAGGTCACCAGTAACCGACTTTATCAGTTATTACTGGATCTTTATATTTCTGACGTAATCCGCTGTTTAAAAGTGAAGAAACATTTGATCTGACGAGTCAATAGTCAGCTGAGGATGAACAGTCGCTGTCGGACAACATTCAGAAGAAAACAGAACTGAACAATGTTTGCTCACATTTGGTGAAGACGAGTTTCAAACGAGTCCAAACGAGAACAGAACGGCGCCGACAGCAGGACGTGCTTTAGCCACATAAAACAATATGTATCCGTCTGAGCGTACGCTGTATTTTAAACAATTTTGGCGCTTTACGTTGCCATCAGACATCTTTAACTTCGGCACTACTTTCCCTCGACCTCACAGCGTCCGTATTCCTACACACGAGACTATAACGTATGTTTTCCTTTTGTCTGGTTACCGTAGAAACACAGTATGTTGCTGTAATTTTCATGTAAATTACTGTGAAATAATTATTGTACACTGCTGTGAATGTACAGCGATTATGAGATTTATAATAATGAACAATTAACCCACATTCAGCCTGATGTTCAGAACGTTTGGACACTTTCTGCTGATTTAAATAAAGTTTTGTGTGTTTGAACAGAGCGCATCAACAGCGCGTGTGTTTGTGTGTGTGTGTGTGTGTGTGTGTGTGTGTGTGTCAGTCAGACGGTGATGTGTCTGCCTGCGTCACTTTTTCATCTGTTTTGACGGACACAGTTCAGAGCGGTCGAACCTTTCGTCCGCCGATTCATCACCATCTGTTCATCCAATCAGAGGCCTCCTTAAAGGGACAGTACACCTAAAAACAGCGGAGGATTTTCTCCTCCACCTGCGGGCCGAAGCTTCACCAAAATAGAAACCAGGAAGTCCAGGACGACGGAGGACATTAAAAATATGTCCGCCTCCTCTTCGTCTCTCTCCTCCTCGTCCTCCTCGTCTATCAATAAACGTGTTGAAGCCGACTGATGAGAAGACGGAGGGACTCAAACACAGAACACAATCTGTCACAGCTAAATATACCTCCGCTGCTCCCTCGCTTCCTACATCCCTCCCTCGCCTCCTTCCTCTCTTATATCCTTTCATCCTTCAGTCTCTCCATCATCTACTCTCCATCTTCATCACCTCATCCCTCCTCATCTTCCTCCATCCTCCTATTTCTCCTGAAATCGTCCGATCTTAACGCAGAAATCTCAAACCAAATCCAACTAAACTAATGTCATGGCTGCAGCTGATTGTTCTGTTGTCGCAAAATATTGATAAATGTCTTCAAATGTTAAGTATTTACTTTGACAGTGTCTGAAGTGTCCTGTGGTCCTGTAGCTATTTAAATATTCAGTTTGTATGTAAATGCAGTCGCAGGGTAAAAACACGTCTTCTCACCGGCAGCGACACAAATCTGCAGCGTGCTCAGATATTTGTGACACGACTTTATTACCACGTAACAATGAAGAGCACTGGCTCGCAGAGCGCGGAGAAGGTCCGGGGTCCCGGTTCGATCTGTGATGACGTTTTAATACGTTACAAACTAACCGATGGAGGCAGCCGTAGATCAGCTGCCATGTTGTGTGAAGTCAAACGACTGGTGGGTTTGAAGAGAGTTTCTTTATCAGTTATTACTGGTACAGAGGTTAATCTTCCCGTATTGTCTTTATGATGTTGTGTCTGGTGTCGTATGATACAGGCTGATGACAAACGCACACAATCGTGAGTGGTGACTCGACATCTGTTTCACACAACGTGATTGGTCGACTGCTTCAGTTGTGGTCGACAGGTCAGAAAAAAACATCGTTCTGAAAGAAACCGTCAAATCATCAGCGTTGGTATAATGATCGTAAGGCAGCAGACACACACACTCACACACACACTCACACACACACACACACACACACACACACTCTCACACACACAGACACACACACACTCACAGATAACTGTAGCATTATGAATTATTAAAGCAGATAATAAACGAGTTTCATGAGGAATTAAAAGGAGCTGAAGCGACGTCTCCGTCAGCTGACTGAACTCTGCTCTCTTTAGATCTGTTCTGATTGATTTTCCTGCAGATTCAAAGTTAATAAAGTTTATTTTCTTCCTCATGTGATCTATTGATTATTGTATCGTACGTAATTATTATGACAGTGTTTCTGTGCAGTGTTGCTGGACACAAACATCACGTGTCTGACACGGTGACTTTAAGAGATTGTCTTGTAATAATCTGATCATTTAATCCAGCGTGGATCAATCTGATGAATCAGTTTGACACCAGAACATCTGGACCGAGCCGGTCGTGATGTATTTGATAAGTTTCAGTGTTTTGTCAGCTGAAGGTCACTCTCTCTCTCTCTCTCTCTCTCTCTCTCTCTCTCTCTCTCTCGCTCTCTCTCTCTCTCTCTCACGTCTCATTTTCTTCTGCTCTTTCTGACTCCCTCTCTCTCCTCCCCTTCCTCCCCCTTTTCTCACTCCCCCTCCCCCGTCTCCACCTGAGGTTGGCTGTCAATCAGCTGTGGACGGGGGGGTGAGGAAGAGGAGGAGGAGGAGACAGATGGAGGTGAAGGAGGAGGCCTCGGTGCTGCTGGCACTCAGTCTGCGTGCGTCTATAAGTGTCTATATATACTGTAGAGAATATATGAGGAGAAACAACATGGAGGCCGACTGCAGATGGAGCTGATGAGGTCACGTCTGCCTCAGCTGATCTCTGTCTGTCTGTCTGCCTGTCTGTCTGCCTGTCTGTCTGTCTGTCTGCCTGTCTGTCTGCCTGTCTGTCTGTCTGTCTGTCTGTCTGCCTGTCTGTCTGCCTGTCTGTCTGTCTGTCTGTCTGCCTGTCTGCCTGCCTGTCTGTCTGTCTGTCTGTCTGCCTGTCTGTCTGTCTGTCTGTCTGTCTGTCTGCCTGCCTGTCTGTCTGTCTGTCTGTGACGCTGCTCTGAACATATAGATCATATACATTATGTCTCTTAAGGACTTATAGAAACAGGAAGTCAGCAGAGCTCTGTGTGCTTTTACTTTGACATCTCAAAGTCTCAAAACAAAAACAAATAAGCAAGAAGGCGATTCATTAGAGATGTAAACAATATTTAACATGTCGTCGTGTTTACAAAGATGGAGGACGTTGATCCTCAACAGGTTCACAGTCAGATCAATAAATCCTCCGTCAACACATCAACTGTGAGTCTCTGAAATAAAAGCATCAAGTTGTGACAAGAGTCAGTTTCACAACATCAAGCATCAACACACAAACACACAAACACACAAACACACAAACTTATTTCTGCTCCTGCTTGGGTCCCTTCATCCCCTCCTCCTCCTCGTCATTCTTCTTCTTCTTCTTCCTCTTCTTCTTCTTCTTCTTCTTCTTCTTCTTCTTCTTCTTGTCTTCTCTTTCTTCTTCTTCTTCCCTTTCTTCTTCTTCTTCTTCTTGTCTTCTCTTTTCGTCGTCTTCTTCTTCTTCTCTTTCTTCTTCTTCTTCCTCTTGTCTTCTCTTTTCGTCTACTTCTTCGTCTTCTTCTTCCTCTTCTTCCTCTCTTTCTTCTTCTTCTTCTTCACATG
>NC_140202.1:28307459-28316762 GCF_965226575.1 Pagrus pagrus
TTTCAAACACGTCCGGCTGAATCTGAATCTGGGTCGAAGATGAAGATTTTTGTTTCCTGCTAAATGAGAAGATTGCAATCGTGGAATGTAACTAAGTACTTTACTCAATATTCAAGGAGCCTGAACTTAACTTCTGCTCCACATCTCAGAGTTTCAGCTCCACTAAGCTTGTCTGACAGCTTTAGATACACATTTTGTGGCATGAGTACTTTAGTTGAAGTAAAGTATCCGAGTACTTCTTCAGTTCAGTGTCTTGACCTCCTGTTAAAACTGTTGTAAACACACACACCTGCTCTCCAAACACAACCACACAACGTCCTGCTGGACCGTCTCCTGTCCTGGAGTGTGTAGCAGCGAGCATCAGCTGTCACACACACACACACACACACACACTACATTTAGCTACACATGTTAGTGTGAATGCAAAGACAAGTACACACACACACACACACACACACACCATGATTATTAACTACAACTCCGGGTGAAACGACGCTAAAGTTCTCACTTCTCATACAGGACAAGCTGGGATCACCGTGTGTGTGTGTGTCTGTGTGTCTGTGTGTGTGTGACTATGTATGCTCTTATCACCTCTGCCTCTTACACACTGCACCTCAGGGCCAACACACACGCACACACACTCAAACACACACTCTGTGAGAGCACAGATGGCCTCACATTCATGTCTCCTGCCAAACAGATGGACCTGGCTGGATTCATTCAACGACGGACACACACAAACAAACACACACACACACACACACATGCACACACTCACAGTTACAGGCATGTACACACTGATTTATTTACACACACACACACACACACACACACACACACACACACAGAGAAACCTCCTTATTAGCTGCAGCGTGTCGACGATTTCACGCACAAACACAAACACGTTCACACTTACAAACACACACTGCTTCACACACACAGTGGCTGTTGTCCAATGCTTGGTGCCCTCAGTCTGTCCTCACACACACAGACACACACACACACAGTGAGAGTGAGGCGGTGGCGGCTGTCCAATCACAGTGCCCTCAGTGTGTTTCTGTGAGTCGGAGATGTGAAGTCTAATTAACAGAACAGCATCAATATTGATGAGGGCCATTTTATTCCATCTATTCCCAGTCCTGCTATTAAATTCACTTAAGTTTCACTTCCTGTTCATAAACACCACGCAGCAAATCAACAGGGTCGGAGGTCAATGCGGCGGCGGCGGCGGTGGCCACTGTATGAGTCTTCTTCTATGGTTTCGAGCGGCTCTGCAGAGGCTGAAAAACTGGCTGTGATATGGAGCGAGTGGGGGCGGGGCTTTGGTGAGTGGGCGGGGTTTATAAAGTCAAAATCTCTTTTTTTCATACATATGCTCATCAGTGGAGAGTAACAGTGCACAGCGTGGTAAATGATGCAGTGCGACTCAGGAGTGCATCGGTTGGGACTATTTTCAGCGGCGGATGAATCCACATTCAGTGAGTGTTTGTGGGATTCGGTCAAAACACACAACAGTGTGTGTGTTCGAACACCACGACAGCTGCAGGGTGAACGACATCGTTGTTCTCCAGACGTTGTCCACTTTTCCTGCTTTCTTTAAAAAATCCAAACGACCTCCAAACTTCAGGCGTAGAGCTGCACTGTGAAGCGATGGACGGCAGCAGAGCTAACGTAACTCTCGTGAAAGTAATTTAACCTTGAACGAGACTTGGAGCCGCTGTGCAGAATTAGCAGCTGAGCTTCAGTCGTCCGGGTCCAGTAGCTTCATATGGACGCAGGGCTCACACATCGATGTCGATCGATGTCACTGCTGATTTCTGATTCATAACGGTGTAACTTTACACCCCTAACGTGAATATTAACTGCTGTTGTCATGAACACTTGTGACAGTGAGACTTGGGATGAGTGACGTTGATGCTGCTGCCGACGGGAACTGAAGCCGTTAGATCTCCTGAGTTTTCTTCAAATCCACCAGACTCCATCAATAAAAACAGCAATTTTACCTCACAGAACATATGAGTTGCTGATCAACCACTGCCTCGATCAGTTTGTGTATTTATATCTTTGGTGTTTTAACGTATTGATGCATCTTAACAGATCGGACCAGACCGGACTGGAGCCCCGGGACAGTCAGCTGAGATGAACCCAGTGAATATGAGCCCAAAGAACCCGTGGTGCTGTTTTTCTACCAGTCCCTGTCCTGCTTTCTGTGGTAAGTTTCATTTTGATGTGATGATATACCCGTGCTGCAAATTAGCATTTGGAGCATACTACTGCAAACTCTCAGCACATTCGCGTTGTTTCTTCTTCATGTCCACATGCAGCTGCATGAATCTGTCAGCACATTTACACCTGGAATAAAAAGTCTTCTGTGTCTGATACATCGGTCGGATGAAAAACAATCTTCAGAAACAGAATTTCAGGCGGAAGCAGATCAGCCCCAGACTCCTTTAACAAATCGTGGATTTTTGTGGGTTGTTGAGTTCAGGGAAACTTTGTAAACTTCATGAAACGATGTCCGCGACAAATTCTTAATTATTTGTTCCCTCTTGTAAATTCGGCACATGTAACACATGAAGTCATTCCTTCCTTTGTGTAGAAATATCGTGTCAGGTTGTCCTGGTTGGTTGCAGAGCCGGTGTGTAGGCCGCTCAGTGACTAGAGAAGATACAGACTTTGTAAGAAGCAGATCAGCTGCACAGATGAGTCGCAGACGGTTGTTTCTTTTTGTACATCATTGATTTTCGACCCGCGTTGCTTTAAATGTTCTGTAGTTTTTATGAATAATGCAACTTTTCACTTTCATGGCACGAACTGAACTAAAGCAAAGGAGGAAGGCACTGCAGAGTTCAGGTCAAAGATTCTCTGATTCAGACCAAACGCAGTCTAAAATAGGAAAGGATTGTGAAAGCGTTAGCGTACGACTGCCAGAGAACACCTGATCCTTGTAACTCCACCCGTCTGGGCCGAGAAGTCGATTAAAACAAACTACAAATGCAGTCGCTCGCAGCTCGTTCTGTTTGGGCTGTCGAGGTGTTGAGCTGTTGTTGAGTCTTTGGTTTGATACCATCCAGAGGGTTTCCCATAATCCATCAGCACTCGGCACACACACCTTTCACACACACGCACACACACATGTGTAGTTAAAAACACACCCACACTCTCCACCCGTCCATCAGTGTTGCTCGTCTCCAGGGAAACATCTGAGGTAACAGAGAACGACGAGGAATTAGCAACGTTTGCTTTTTTAACCGATTGGCTGCGGCCGGTACCACACACACACACACACACACACACACACACACACACACTCACACACACACACACACACACACACACACACACACACACACACTTCGTTCACCACGTGTTTGACTGATGACCGCTGACTGAAACAACATGGAGGATATAATTAGAACAAATGCAGCCACAAATTCAGACTTCAGCACGAACAAACACTCGACACTGAGAGTTGCTAAACTGTGTAATATAATTTAAAAGTCTGATGTTTTTCTGTATTTTTCAGACTCAAACCCGTCTGACTTCATGTCTGTGGCTACACTTTCTGTACACACAGAATAACTGATGTATTTACCTGTAAAACGTTTATATAAAATCATAAAAGTAACATCTGCTGAAGACAAAATGCCAAACTTTAAAGTAGAATTATGAAATGTGATGGTCACCGGTGTTGGTGTTAAAGTGCCAGATTTTTGAACAGAGTTTGGTGTGAAGGGCAGAATACAACCAGGTTTATACTTCATTGTGTCATTCTTTGCACGTGTTTTGTTAATCTTGTGTATTTTGATCCTGCTTTTGGTCGGTGGTGTGAACGGAGGGTCGGGTGGTCCAATGACGTCTCTTTTAGCTGTGTGTGTGTGTGTGTGTGTGTGTGTGTGTGTGTGTGTGTGTGTGTGTGTGTGTGTGTGTTGTGGGGGTGTCCAGCTAATTGCAGTGTGTTGATTGACGTGTTGAGACTGGAGGAAAGATGAGAACAACCTGCAGTATTCACTTTCAGGTTGGATGTAGATGTGTGTGTCGGCTGATATCGGATCTTAATGGATGAGTGTGTGTCGGAGCGCCGCGTCCTCTCGGGTCAGAGTTCATCATAAATCCTGCTCAGGGAGTTTCCTGCTGGGAATCGCACTGAAAATAGTCCAAGTTTACCTCGAAGTGAAGCATCAGAGTTTAGTCTGCAGCGCCGGCTGTGATTACACACCGAAGATAATTATTTAAATTCACGGCAGATACGAACAGAGCGAGTTCAGATGTGTTTGGACTCGACTGGAAACAGAATCAAAGAACAAACAGTTTGAAGACAGAATTTAGATTCAGACGCCAAAAAACGTGAAAAACAGATGAGAACATGGCAACAAGCCCTCGTAAGGCGTCTTCAGGTTGTTGCAGAGTCATGCAACAGTTATTCAACGACTAGTTTAACTGATCACTTCTCCAGGGAGTGAATAATCAAAGTAATGCATTACTTTTTTGGAGTAATGACCCCGACAACGTGCAGGTGGAGGTCAAGCTCATCTCATCAGCAGGGCTATAAAAAGATAGCTAAGCTAATGTTAGCTTCAGCTTTAGACTGGAATCAACTTTAAAAAAGCGTCTAAAAGCGGCTGTGTTGCATTTTTCACGTCAAACAATAAAAAATCACAAAGGTTATGATTTTATTTACTTCTACAAAGAGCGAAGGAGCAGAGATGTGTGCTTCAGGTCGTCCACAGACAGATGGAAACAGTAAACCTTGAGGCCGTCCAGTCAATACGTGTCCGTCTGTGTCAAACACCTCATCACAGGTGAGTTCATGATGTCACTGAGCGAATGACGTGTGAGCCGCTTGTGTCTGTAGATCGAAGCGAATCAAAAAAAGAGCCTTTGTAAAGTTTTAACTACAGTTTTTACTGTGAAAAATAAGGCCTGACCTTAAAACAGCTGCTTTTAGAATGGAGTTTGGTTTACCGGTGTGTCCACTCGACAGACCAGCAGGTGCAGAGGCTGTTTTAATGTTAATACACATAAACTGAGCCAAATAAACAGCAGGCCTGTAAGTAAAGTGAGTTCAGGATCTGAGTGGTTTCACCTGTGACGCTGTCGATCCGTTTAAAAACACTCCTCGTCTCTGTGATTACAGAGCGCAAGACAAACCGTCTCCAGCCAAATCCAGCCTTTAAATTCAGTTTAATTAATTCAATGTTTATTTTTCCAGCCATGAAGGTATTTGAAAACACCGTCCTGAATCATGAGCCGGACTGAGTGAAGCTTTGATGGACGAGCTCCAGACTCGTCTATATTTACACCTCCGCTGCTGAGAGTAAATTTAACTTCTGTCGCACAGACATCAAATATCTGTCGGACAGAAAAAACCAAGAAGAACCAGGCCGAGAGCCAGAATCTGTTCTTCTTCACCTCCCCTCGCTCTGATCAGGAGGTATCTTTAGCGACCGCAGTGTTTCTTCTTCAGTGGTGCCGCAGATTTGCTTCAGATGGATCAGAGTTGAGGAGCTGGCGGAGGAAATCAGCTAAACGCCCACCATGTTTAAATTCTGGGAAATAAAAGGAAAAATCAACAACGGAGGCCTCACACTGAGAACAAATCCCTCCTGGTTACTGTGGTGAGGAAGAGGAGGAGGGAGGAAGGACAGGAAGACAGAAAGGTCGAGGAAACATGAGGAGAGGACGGGGAAGTAAGGGAGGAAGGAAAGAGAGGAAATGTAGAGAAACGCAGAGGAGAATATGGAAATAAAGAAGAGGGTGAATACAGAGGAAATGTAAGGAGAAGAAAAGGAAGTAAAGTAGGAAAGGTAGAGAGGAAATGTGAGGAAAAGAGAGAGTGAGGGAGGAATTGAAGAGAGAAAATGCAGAGGAAGAGGGAGGAGAGGAAGAGAAAGACAGAACCAGAGGAAGTGTAGTTGAAAGGAGAGGAGAAAAGAGAAAGTGAGGAAGGAAAGGAAGACGGAGAAATAGAGGAAACATGGGAAGAAAAAGGGGAAATAAGAGAGGAAGGAAAGAGAGGAAATGTAGAGAAAAGTTGAGGAGGAAAGAAGGAAATAACGAAAGAAAGAAGAAGGTTAATAGAGAGGAAAAGAAGAAGTGATGAAGGACAGGAAGAGGGAAAATGTAGAGGAAGAGAGGAGAAGAGAAGGAAGGAGGGAAGGAAAGGAACAGATGAAATATAGATGTCCTCCGTCCCTCCTCTTTCCTTCCCTTCCTCCCTCACCTCCTCCTCCTCTCTCTGTTCTTCCATCCTTCATCCTAACTCCCTCCTTCCTTCCTTCCTCCAAGTTTTCCTCATTTTCTGTTTTCATTCCTCCTTCCTCCTTCTAGCTCTCTTCTTTCTTTACCTCTTCCCCTCTTCCTTCTTTCCTTCTTTACTCCATTTTCTACCTTTCCTTCCTTGTTTTTCTTCTTTTCTTTTCCCACTTGTGTCCTTTTTTCCTTCACCCCTCTCCACTTACTTCCTCTTTCTTCTTCTCGTTTCCTTCTTTTATTCCTTCCTCTCCCTCCCTTCCTCACTTCTTGCCTTTCTACCTCCCCTCACCTTGTTTTCTTCCTGTCTTTCTCTCTTCCTTCTCCACTTTTCCCCTCAATTCTTCCCTAATTCCTGATCTCCACTCGTCCCTCCCCTCCTCCCCCCTGCAGCAGTGTTATTTAAGCTTCTTCCTCGGTGGTTTCTGTGGAGGATTAGTGTTGCTCTGACTGGTTAACATGTCGGAGGAGAAAACAGACAGTAAGAGGATTAACAGACTCGCTGAAGGTTTCACACTCGGGACATTCCTCCACTCAAATCCTGTCTTCTCTCTTTTCCTTCTTTTCCGACTCTCTCGTCTTTATTCAAACCTGAAGCGTCTGAAGTTCGCGGCGGAGAGGTGACGAGTTCAAACACGCTCAGACACGAGTCAGGAAGTATTAAACTGACGACCTGAAGGTGGAGCAAAGATCAAAACATCAGTGTGAAGAACGTTTTGGGTCCAGCAGCGCAGGAAAGTAACTAAGTACATTTACTCATTACACTTCCAGCCAGACTCTGGAGGGGAAGTCGTGACGTCACGTCTCAGCTGCAGCTTCCTGTTTTTAGTAAAGATTTACATGTTTATTTCCTTTTTTTATTTCCAGTGAGTAAATCTTTCCACTCGTGACTCAGCACAACGTCATGATATCTAATAATCCACAGATACCTGCAGGCAGAAGAGTCAATACAGAGGAGAAGTGAGGAGGAGGGAAGGAAAGGATCAGAAGAAATATAGACGTCCTCCTTTCCTTCTTTCCTTCCCTCCTTTCCTTCCCTCCTCTTTCCTTCTTTCCTTCCCTCCCTCCCTTCGCTGCTCACCTTCCTGTTGTTTCTGTCTCACAGGTTAGCAGAGACGATCAGTCGTGTTCAGGATGTAACTGTGAGAAACACAAGATTGCTCTTGTTGCTAAGCTGTTGGGCTGAAATGCGTTTTACTTTGTTTATATGTGGCGGACCCTGCCACCTCTCTAGCTTCAGACAGTGTTCTGGGACCTTGTTGTCCTCTGAGAGCAGCTTGTTGATTCACTGATGGAAGCAGTTCGTATTACTACCTCAATAATATAGTAAATATTACATTTCCTCTGCAGACGACGCAGTTCCCTTTTACTTCTTCTTTCTGCTAAGTTGTTGCAAACAGCAACTTTATTAAGTTGAAAAATGATCGTTATAGTCGACAAACATCACGTGCGACTCGTGGAGGAGTTTTAGGAGAATTACTTCCTTAATCAGGTCCCATGAAGTCAAACGTTACTCGTGGCTGCATCCATTTCTTTACTATGAGGCTGTGACCTGTAATGTTCTCGCCCAGATGTGACCCGACGCTGTGTTTCTCCTCAGCACTCGTGAGAAAGTTCCTCAGTGGAACAGCTCAGATAAAACCGTCCCTCCTCTCTCTGCTGATGAAGGTGAAGATGATGATGGTCTTGGTATTTGGACTCATGTCACACGAGTGTTTTTCTCTCCGTCTGAAAGGCGACCTCGTCAAACGCTGACAGCTCGTCTCGGGGTCGCCGCCTCGCTCCGCTGTCCCTCTGAAGGAGCGGAGAGGGACGGCAGGACGGAGCTTTGTCCACCGTCACAAAGGAGGACGAGACACCCGGCGGGCTGTGGATTTAACCCCTGAAGACACAGTGAGAGAGGAGCTACAGGTGGAGCTGCCCTGAACAGAGACAAATAATGAGACCGCAGGAGGCTTTACAGCCACAATCAGGACCCTCAGCTGATCAGTCAGCTGTGGGAGAGGACAGGGGAGGGAGGAAGGAGGGAGGAGGAGGGAGGGAGGAGGGAGGGAGGAAGGAGAGAGGAGGGAGGAGGGAGGAAGGGAAGGAGAGAGGAGGGAGGAAGGAGGGAGGAGGGAGGAAGGAGGGAGGGAGGAAGGAGAGAGCAGGGAGGGAGGAAGGAAGGAGAGGAGGGAGGGAGGGAGGAAGGAGGAGGGAAGGAGGGAGGGAGGAGGAAGGAAGGGAAGGAGAGAGGAGGGAGGAGGAAGGAGAGAGGAGGGAGGGAGGAAGGAGGGAGGGAGGAAGGGAAGGAGAGGAGAGAGGGAGGAAGGAGGGAGGAAGGAGAGAGCAGGGAGGGAGGAAGGAAGGAGGGAGGAAGGGAAGGAGAGAGGAGGGAGGGAGGAGGGAGGGAGGAAGGGAAGGAGAGAGGAGGGAGGGAGGAAGGGAAGGAGAGAGGAAGGAAGGAGGAAGGGAGGGAGAGGAGGGAGGGAGGAAGGGAAGGAGAGAGGAGGGAGGAGGAAGGAGGGAGGAAGGGAAGGAGAGAGGAGGGAGGGAGGGAGGAAGGAGGAAGGAGAGAGGAGGGAGAGGAGGGAGGGAGAGGAGGGAGGGAGGGAGGAAGGAGAGAGGAGGGAGGGAGGGAGGAAGGAGGAAGGAGAGAGGAGGGAGGGAGGGAGGAAGGAGAGAGGAGGGAGGAGGGAGGGAGGGAGGGGGAGGAAGTGACAGATGTTAAATCTAAATTTGTTACTTTAAGTTATTTTCTGCTCCGGTAAAGTTTCAGCGGAGGCGACGCCACAGTTTTTTTACTGAAGTAGCAGAAGCACAGGTGAAAGTAAAGTAAAGACCACCAGCTGATAGTTCAGGCCTCGTGTCCACGAAGCGCTTCTCTTCTTCTTGATAATATTCACCGTTGGATCGTGTCCTCGCCCACATCCTCAGACAGGTAGTAAACCACAAGGGATCAGTGTCGATCCTACGGCGGCGGTCGTCAAGATTTTGTTCCAGTCGGCGCTTTTCTGCCTGAAACATGTGGACACGGACCCTCAAGTGGAGCCAGCTGGAGTCATCACATGT
>NC_140202.1:28316962-28464462 GCF_965226575.1 Pagrus pagrus
GTGTGAGTGGAGGGCGGGAGGGTGAAGTCAAAATGGCGTCTCACTCATCACGTTCACTTGCTCTTTTACATTTTACACATCAGTAGATCATCTCGGGCTCGAGCAGTAAAAATGTGTCTTTTAGCTTAAATCACACAATAACTTTTAATTTAATTAACACAATTATCAACAGTTTCTTATTGGACGGACTAGGCGCCATCTTTGGATCCTGTTGTATGATGTCATCTGGGCTGGGAACACCTCGGGATCCCCGGGAGGAGCTGGTGAACGATAGTGAAGAGATGGATGAGAGACAAAGACGGAGACAGACGAGATGAGAGACAGATTTAATGAGATATGATTCCCAGTTTGATCTGACTGTAACTCAGCAGGACACACACACACACACACACACACACACACGCTTGGTAAATTAATCGCACCGTGATCAGTAATTTGCCGCGGGACAAAGACGTGTTAAACTCGCTCTAATTGCTGACAGCGTCTCTGCAGCAGGAAGCCATTTTGTGTCTCAGACGAGAAGGTCCTCCTTCACTTCCTGTTTCAGAACTCACCTGTCAATCAGGCTGTGTGGGCGGAGCTGCGAAGGCTGCAGGTGTGTTTGGTTGAATTATTCACACAGATCAACGATTATTTCAGCTGTTTAACTCAGTTTGAGTTGAGTTAAGTCAGTTTTAGTTTAGTTGGTCAGTTTAACTTATCTAACTGAGTTAACTTCAGTCTGTTGAGTTTAGGTTTAGTTTGTGGTGAGTTGACTTTATATTGAACTTCTGAAGTTGGAGTTTGCATTAGTTTAGTTTAGTTTAGATTAGTTTAGTTTAGTCTGACTGAAGTCTGTAGTTTAGACTCGGCTGAACTGAATTTAGTCTGTAGTTTATTTTAGTAAAGTCAGATTAACATATAGCTGAACTGAGTTCTGGGTGGTGCGTTCAGGAGCTCCTGAATGTGGCCGTGTTTTTGAATCTCTGAGGTTAAACATCTCATTCAGGGTGAGAAGCTTCAGGTCGTCTGCAGGTCAAACTTTTGTTGTCTGTGTTCTTTTGAGGATCCGTCGTCTTGTCTCCTCCGCTAATGTGAAGTGTGAGGTCAGCTGACCGACAGGAAGTGATGATGTCACCACAGCATCAGAGGGTTAATCTCCCTCTCGACCCTGCAGACGAAATACGGCAGCAGAGGTTAAACCCTGCTGTGAGTGTGAGTGTGTGTGTGTGTGAGTGTGTGTGTGTGTGTGTGTGTGTGTGTGTGTGTGTGTGTGACCCCTCTTCATCAGTACTTGAGTTCGGGTCGAGTGGCTGACAGACTCAAGAGTCTCTTGAAGTCTCTGATCTTCAGGACGTTTCATGCGTCGCTGCTTCGACTCGACTCTGATGTTTAAATATTTTATTCTGCAACTTTAAAACTTCGCTTCACTCAAACTTAGAGGCTCGAAACCAGGAGGACATTTTTTTTCCTTGATCATCTTTTAGGCAGAAGAAGCTGAAACCCGCCGTGCAAAGACAAAAACAAACTAAAACAAAGCGTTTTTATAAAAGCAGAGAATCAGAATCGTGGCCGAAGGAACTTGTTCTGTTCGGTGTGAGTCAGATGACATCATATTAACGTTATGAAGATGTGATATTGACTTCGCGCGTCGTGGAGGAGCTGATTGAACTCTGCGGTCGTTTCTGAGGCTGCAGTTTGGATTTCATCACATTACGACGTGTTTCTGTTACTTCATCAAACCCTCAAACTCCGTGTCTCCATCCTGTCTCAGCCTCCTCTGATTGGATCAAACGGATCGAGTGTCACTGCCAAGGAACCAATTAGCCGTTGACACTGACCTCCCCCCTCCTCCCAGCCTCCCCTCCTCCTCCCCCGGTGGACCCAAACAGCGTCTTCGCCCGGGCTCACGGCACAGCTGTCGGCGTATTAGCCCTCCGCCGCCGCCGCTAACCGGGCAACCTGCTAACCCTGCTAACCCCCCCGCCATTAAATATGAATGTGGAGGGGCTTTTAGAGAGGAGGGGGGAGGGAGGGGGAGGAGATTGTGCTTATGGAGGGGAAGAGGCGGCTGTTTTCCAGGGAAAATATTGTTATTGATCTCATCCCGTCGTTTTAGACGTAAACCGATCCGGCCTCAGATTTTCCTCAAAGTGTCTCGTTGTAGCGTCCATCATCGCAGAATCCGATACCTCGTTAACAATTCTGGACTTAATGCAACGCTGGAGGGGGAGGAGGGGGGAGGAGGGAGGAAGGAGGAGGAGGGAGGAAGGAGGAGGAGGAGGGGGGGAGGGAGGAGGAGGAGGAGGAGCAGCGTCCCAGGAGAGCATCCGGCTCATCAGCCTGTTGTCGCGGCGACGAGGACGATGGAGTCGAGTTATGAAAATGAAGTGGGCGTAATTGATTGGGTCGGTAAAGTTTTTATTCCTGCTTATTGATTCGGAGGCAGCGAACAATATTGATACCAGCAGAGGAACAACTCGATATGAAGTGAAACATAAACACTGAGCGAGGGAGGGAGGGGAGGAGGGAGACGAGGGAGACGAGGGAGGAGAGGGAGGAAAAATTAATGAAAGTGAATCAGGAGAGGACGGACAAGATAAATGACTGTGAAGATGAGGATGGACAGATGAGAGGCAACGATGGTGAGAGGAGAAGAAGAAGAAGAAGAAGAAGAAGGAGAAGAAGAAGAAGAAGAAGAAGAAGGAGAAGAAGAAGAAGAAGGAGAAGGAGAAGAAGAAGGAGGAGAAGAAGAAGAAGAAGAGTCAGTTTAGTTTCAGATGTGTGATGACAAAGTTGATGATTTTGGGATCGAGCATAAATCACAAAATACATTCAAAAGAAGACAAACGGCCTCATATCAGATACAAACGTGTTGCTGGGGTTTTAGAGAAAATGTAATTATGGACAGTATGAAAAGTAACTAGTAACTAAAGCTGCAGACAAATGTAGTGGAGTAGAAAGAAGTGGAAAATGCAAATAAAAGCAGCTCAGATTTGTACTGACTAAGTACAGTATGTGAGTAAATATACTTAGTTACATTTCAGCACCACCACATAACATTACTGTCAGACGTGTGACTGAAGCCTCAAGTCGAGTCAAGTCGAGTGTTTAGTTAAATCTGCGAGAAAAGCTGAGGTTTTATTAGCGTCTGATGACGATATTATTGATCGAGTCATCCAACGTGTTCGAAAAGTCAAACCGAGCTTCTTTTGTGTTTAATTTAACAGTTCAGCAAAAAACTATGAAGTAACAGTCACTGGAATAACTTCTGAGATTTGGAAGATTTTGGAGGAGGACTTTGGAGGAGCCAGGCTAGGTGTTCCCCCTGATCCCAGTCTTTATGCTAAGCTAAGCAAAGCTAAGCTAAGCTAACCCACTGCTGGTTGTAGCTTCATGTTGAACAGGATGTTATCTCCCCAAATGTTGAACTATTCCTTTAAAACCACTCGAATTGTGAACGTACTGACTTTTTACCCCACTGCATGCACACACACACACACACACACACACACGTAGACTCATATTGCATTAACACACACACACACACACAGAGTGCAGGGCAGCGTGGTGTGTTTCAGTGTGTTAACCACATTAAAGGAGCTGTGTAATGTGCAGCAGCAGCCTCCAGGAAACCAGAGCTGCTCTAAAAGTCACATTATAAATTTTTTATCAAATTGAGGATATTTTCCAAACGGCTGAAACCCGACGCCATATTTTCAGCCTCTGGTTTCCTTTTTCTTTTCTTGAAGGAGCCGCGGCGGCGTTAATGCGGCCTCTCTCCGGTTTCTGTTTGTCGCTTCCCAGCGTTCGTGTCTAAAAACTGGTGATGAGATTTGCATCGAGCGGAGAGGCACTAAAACCATCAAACCCACCGCCGTTTGGTCGGGCAGGATGGCAGGATGAGAGAGGGGAATGTAACCAAAGCTTCCAGATCTGTAATCGCCTTACGCACACACACACACACACACACACACACACACACACACACACACACACACTGTGGTGGATAAATAGACTGCACACACACTCAGAGAGATGGACACATTAACTCGCACCTCTGTCTCTCACGTTACAGCTCGCTTTACATCCTCCTCCGTCCTCGCTTTTCCTCTTTATCTCCTCCTCCTCTTCTTCTTCTTCTTCTTCTTCTTCTTCTTCTTCTTCTTCTTCTTCTTCTTCTTCTTCCCCCCGTCCTCATCAGGAAGTTGCTCTCCCGCCCTCACGTCATTAAAATGTTTGTTTTACTTCATGGTCTGTCTGTGACTCACACTGAGGTCAGCTGTAAAACAAGCTGCCGTCGCTCACAGATCAACGTTACAAGAAACAAACTGTACGGAGGTCAGAGGTCAGAGGTCAGCTCTGCAGAGGAGACACAAGCTGTTTCAGGATCTACACAAACGTATGCTGCCAACATTTCTTCTGATAATTTCATCTTTAAAAGATTATTTTTTAATGTATTACAGGTGGACAAAGACCAAACTGCTCTGTCTCCTGCAGCAGCAGGGTCACAGGGGTCATGTGGAGGGCCGGCTGACACGACGATGACCAGGATTTGTTGTCAAAGCGAAAAGCAAACGAACCTGTTTGGATTTCAACTCACCACAGGAAACCAGATGATGTTAATGAGGGAGAAGAGTCGTCACCTGATGAGAAGTTGGAGATGTTCTTCTTCACTTCTCCCTCAGACTGAATAAACACTTATTAAAGTCTGACCTGCTGCAGTGCAAACTGAACACACTGCATTTCCTGTGACTAGTCAACTTCAAAATAAAAGTCAACTCGTGTTTTTATTTCACTTGCATATGAAGGTGAAGTTTAACTCAGTTAAGAGCTCTGCCTTAACATCTAAAGTACTCCAGTACTGTACAACTTTGGGGTATTTTACTCGAGTACTTCCACATTAGTTCAGAGTACAGTTGTAAGTATCTTGTTCGTCACCTCCACCGTCCAATACGGTGTCTGGTTGGATGATAATGCAGTTTATTGTCTTTCTGTTACGTGCTGACATCAATCTGTAACATCTCACTGTGATTTAAAAAATGTCAATTAAAGGGATAATTCAGCATTTTAGGAAATACACTGAATTAATGTGTTATCTGAACAATCTGTCTGCAGAGAGACGATGTCTGTGTGTGTGTCTGACTGAATCACACAAACAAGACATCATCACTTCTGTGTGTGTGTGTGTGTGTGTGTGTGTGTGTGTGTGTGTGTGTGTGTGTGTGTGTGTGTGTGTGTGTGTGTGACCACAGAAGTGCAAAAACACAAGTTGACAGATTTTCCTGAAAACCTCAAGAGCGATTTAAAAAAATCCATAACGGCAATCAGATTTCCTCCAAACACACACACACACACACACACACACACACACACACACACACACACACAGCAGATATCTTGTGTCTCAGGTGACTGAAGATGCAGAACAAATCCAGTTTAGACTGAAAGAGAGAGGGAAATGCATGATGGGAAGGTGTGTGTGTGTGTGTGTGTGTGTGTGTGTGTGTGTGTGTGTGTGTGTGTGTGTGTGTGTGTGTGTGTGTGTGCGTGCGTGCGTGCGTGCGTGCGTGCGTGTGTGTGTGTGTGTGTGTGTGCGTGTAAAACATGTTAACGTTTTGACTCTTTGTTTGAGTCCGTCTGGAGACGAGCGCTCTGATTTACCCTGTTTCCTCAGTGACTGCAAACACACCACGACAAACAAACAAACAGGACACAAGCTCACTCGACCACTCTCTCTCTCTCTACACACACACACACACACACACACACACACACACTTTAAACCTCACTCTACCACAACAAACTCACACACACCCTCTCGTAACAGCTGTGGCTCGTCACCACGACAACCTGACATCATAACATGATAATAATCAATCAATTAATCAATGCACACACACACACACACACACACACACACACACCCTCTCTGTTTACAGTCGGGTTAGTTGATGGCTGCTTCAGGACCTTCCTGTCGTCACCGCCATCAGTCAGCAGATATTACCCTCCCCTGACCACACACACACACACACACATTCATGAGGTGTGTGTGTGAGTGTGTGTGTGTGTGTGTGTGTGTGTGTGTGTGTGTGTGTGTGTGTGTGTGTGTGTGTGTGTGTGTGCAGGTCAGAGTGTGTGTTAAATATTTCCCTCGCAGTCTGATGTGGATCGACGACAGATCCTCCGCCGCCGGCCTGAGCTTCATGTTTTAGAGATGTGGTGTGTTAATAAGAGATGAGTGTTTACTGCAGAGCAAAGTGTCTCTGTCTTCACACACACACACACACACACACACACACACACACACACACGCTCTGGCATGTCCTCTTTTGTCTACATTGTGCTGCGTTCAGGAGATGTGGGATTATCGATCACTTGACGGGAACAGTGATCAGAACTGAAGATGTTCTGAACTTTTAGAGTCAGAATAGTTTTAGCCTAGCTTAGCACAAAGACTGGAAGCAAAGGGAAACTGTTAGCTAAGCTCCCAAACACAGTAAGAACATCAGAGCTCTACATCTCGTCTGAGATATCTCATCTTGTCAAGAAAATAACGTCATGAAAAATATCCCAACATCTCGTCTCAAACATTTTGTTTTGTTGGCACAAACATGACTGGAAATGTCCTGAAGTCTAAAATATCTGATCTTGTCGTGATAAAAAAATTGCTTAAAAAAAGGTTGTGGTGTCTGAACAAACGTCTGCTTTTGTCACCACAAACAGGCTGGAAGTGTCCTGACGTCTCGTTAACACTGCCCAGTGGTTTCACACTTACTAATGTTGAAACCTGTCGTCCACTTTGTTTTATGCAACAACAAAAAATAAAACTCCCACCTTTTCTTTGACATTGAACGGAGCAGCAGATAATGTAGCACTGCAGATCCACTGAAGCCTGTTCAGTTCATATTTGTGAGTTGGTCAGTGCGCACACACACACACACACACACACACACACACACACACGTGGGTGAGGCAGTAATGTGGTTGCAGTCTGGTTAGGATCGATTTCCTGCCCGCTCGCTTTAATAAATGTCTTCCAGAGTCATTAAAGGAAGAGAAGGCATCAGCGGCATCGATCCACGCAGTTCATCACACACAATATTCACTATTTAGTCCAAACTGATGGTCGAGAGTCTATTACAGAGAGTGGATCACATGCAGGAGAGAGAGAGAGAGAGGCCTCCTTACATCATGTTGGCCTCAGAGTAGTTTAGTGTTTGTGTTGGTTTGTTGCTGTCAATAATCTGAGACGTTCATCCAAACCTCAGCTAGAGGCTTCGTATTAAATCTCACATCATGAGACGTGTTTACGTCTGGTGACAGTCAAAGGGTTTAAATGGAGAACTGAACTGCTTCTTCATACGTTTGTCTTTGAAACAGCAGACGCCATCATCCCTGTATGCCGCAGCTGTTTGATTGACAGCTCATTTGAGCAGATATGATCGTATATGCCCGCCCTAGATCCTGCAACCGCCAATGAGTGATCGTATAGACCTATGAGCCATCTCTCTTCTTCCTCCCTCCTGAGCCACCAGCCTCCAGATGATTGATGCATCATGTAACCAATGAGCTTTCAAATCCAGTAATATAAAGTTTACATCAGCTTTTAAAGCCTTAGACTTGGAAATGATGCAGGTTTATGTAGTTTTATGGCTGTTTTTCCACCTCAGCACTTGTTTTTGACTATTTTCTGTGCACGATGTTTGTGTAAATAAGGAAATAAATAAGTATAATGAGTTTAATGAGCCTGTTTCTCTCAGGCAGGGAGATGTTGAGGTCATAAAATTATATTTTTGCCAGGCGGCTGAATATTTCCTCAGACAAACATGAGTTAAATGTTCTCAGTGACGTTGTTATTAAATGTGAACCACGTCAGACTATATGAGGTGGACTGGTTGTGTTTTCCAGCTGATGGGGCAGTTACAGCTCATCTGCAGGATGATTTCTGCATTATTGGATTTGGTGTAAAGACAAAGACTCATAAATCACTTGATGAATGAGGTGAAACTGGAGTCTGTCGATGCTCCACGAGACGAATAAAGGTTGGAGAAAAAACATTATGTTGAGCTGAAATGTGCCATCTGGAAGCTGAGAGGTTTCAACTCAATCTACCAGCAGCTGAAGGAATGTGTGTGTGTGTGTGTGTGTGTGTGTGTGTGTGTGTGTGTGTGTGTGTGTGTGTGTGTGTGTGTGTGTGTGTGTGCATGTTGACAGCTTCAGTCTTCATCCAGAGGAAGTGTGTGTGTATGAGTGTGTGTGTGTGTGTGTGTGAAGTGTAAGTGTGAGAGCAAGTCGTTCAGTGATCCTTAAAAATCTCCCTCATGTAAATTGATAGTACACCTTCTATATGGTTGTGTGTGTGTGTGTGTGTGTGTGTGTGTGTGTGTGTGTGTGTGTGTGTGTGTGGCCTGTGTAAGTTAAGAAGCAGCCTCTCTGACCTTTGACCTCTGCCATCAGCGTCAGTCTAACCAGATGCTGTGAAAACCTTTTTCTTGGTCTTCATGTGTTTCTCCTGCTGACGTTCAGCTCCTCACTGCTCAACATTAATACTTTATTTATTTGTTTTTCACGTTGTTTGTTTATCATGTGATCAAATATGTTCCAGCTGCAGCTCGTCGGCTTTAAAGTTAAAGTGCTCGACTTCTGACCTCTGAGATTTAAGAGTGTAAAAAGGGTTAAAATTCCTCCACTGTGGATCTACTGTCCTGCTCTCGTCTGTCATCCTTCAGCAGAGTTTACCTGAGTATCTCTGTGACCTCTCCTCTCTACACCTGAACACAAACACCTGAACACAACACCTGAACTTTCTCCTCCTCACAGCTTCAAACAGCCTCGTTACTTTAGTTTGATGCATTTGAGGTGAATTATGGATTATTGATATTTGGCGTCATCGCACGCCGCCTTCCCAACATCACGAGACTGATGTCGACCTATCAGAGCACATCACGCACGGCAGACGCAGCGAGACAAGACAAAGACGTAAAAGACGTGAACAGAGAGGGAGACTTTTTACTTTGAAAAGCCGGTGTTTCTCTCAGGTTTATCAGGAGAAACTCGTGTTTTCAGTGTCAGAATCGCCTCAGATGAACACCAGCTGATCGTTGTTCACACTGAGCTTTACAGTTTGTGAACCTCCGCTCAGTCTACTTCACAGATCACAACAGGAGGAAGAAGCCTGATGAGAGTCGACGTTTGTTTCTTCTTTGTTTGTTTGTTTGCTGCTCGCCTGCTTTTACTGCGAGGTGATCATCACACACACAAACACACACAAACACACACAAACACACACTCAGTCATCCGGCGTCTCTGCCCTGCATCGCTGTTGTTCCTGTAATTGTCGCCTAGCAACAGGTTGGTGCCCTCTGTTATTATGTTTACTGGAAATGTTTGTTGTAAACAAGGAATGAAGGAGGACGAGAGAGGGAGGGAGGACGGAGGGGAGGACAGGAGGAAGAGGAGGGATGGAGGGGGTAGAGGAGGGAAGGAAACGATGAGGGAAGGAAGCAGGAAAGGAAGGAGAGAGGAAATGAGCAGAGTGAGTGAGAGTGAAGAGGTGAGAGAGCGGTGAAGTGACCTGCAGCTAAAATCTATCATTATCCAAAACAAAGCACTCCGCTGCCACCCGGCCACGCCCCCGCCTGACTCTCAGGACTCATTCTCCCATAATTCCTCTGACCCCTGGCCGAGGCTAAGTAGCATTTGCCAACCAGTTTGTGATAATTACCGCTTTGAAATGCCAGCGCGCCACAGGGCGAGCTCGGCGCCATGCTAGGGCAGCGTGCTAGCATATGCTAATGGCTAAACAACATGATAAGTCCTTCAGGGTGAAGCAGGAGGTGCTGTTCATAATTACTGGTTAGCTGTTAACTGTTAGCTTGTGGAGGTAGCTTACTGTATGACTGGAGACGTGGTAACACTTAGCCATTAGCTTACAGAGGGCAATGTGGAAAGGGCTGAAGAGTCAGTAATTAGCGAGTAGCGGTTAGCATTTTACATATAAAAGGCTGCAGACAGTCAGTTTGTGAAATTTTAGCAAAGAGGCGGCGATGATTCAGATAAAGAAGGAGCTCCGGACCGAGTGAGAACTTCATGGTATAATAATATGATGCAGCGAAACAGCAAAGCATGCTGGGAGAAGTCATGTGAACTAACCACAGACCATTTGTGATCAGATGTCCCTTCCTGCTCTTTATGCAAATGAACCCGTCCATCACTGGGACAAACAGACACCATGTTTTTTACTGTCAGAGACGGCGTTTCACAAAGTTCATCAAGTTTCTCCTAAAACTCAACAACTTACTAAATTGCCCAATTTTTAAAGGAGTCCGGACTTTCTCTGGATGTTAGGATGTTTTCCTCTCTGTCAGCTGATGTTCGATGGACTGTGTGTTGCACTGAAGCCGCCCTGAAGAGAACACGCATGAATGTAACCACATATGATCTGATGTGGAGCAGGCTGGTGTTTGGCAGAAGGTGAGGAAGAGCAGAGATGCAGAAACACGCCACCATCAGCCGTGCAGGTGTTGCGTGTCTTCTCTCAAACTGTGGTTACCGTGGCAACAACAGGAAGGAGGATGAGTCTCGGCTTGTTGTGCGTACGAGTGCCACAATGCATCCTGGGTAGCCATTAGTCTCAGCTTGCCTTCCATCAGACAGGAGTGTGTGTGTGAGAGGAAGACTCCCTCTGATATCACCAACACTGAAGACAAATGGATCAAACACGTAAACACAGCGGACGTATGAATGAAACACGCACAGAGGTTTTTGTTTCCAGCTCTGTCAGATCACTCAAGATAGAACACATCACATTCAAAAAGCTGCAGATATTATACTTTTATTAAACTTCATTCGTCTGACAGCTTTGGTTACTAGTTGCTTTTCAGATTACAGTTTTTAAAACACTTCCTGTCCAGTGAAAACCATGTTTCAATAGTCTTTGCAAATAAATGTTTAATGATTTCATGAGACGTGGTGGAGACAGATCTCTGTGAAGACGTGGTGGAGACAGATCTCTGTGAAGACGTGGTGCAGACAGACCTCTGTGAAGACGTGGTGGAGACAGACCTCTGTGAAGACGTGGTGGAGACAGGTCTCTGTAAAGATGTGGTGGAGACAGGTCTCTGTAAAGATGTGATGGAGACAGGTCTGTGTACAGATGTGGTGGAGACAGGTCTGTGTACAGATGTGGTGGAGACAGGTCTGTGTAAAGATGTGATGGAGACAGGTCTCTGTGAAGACGTGGTGGAGACAGGTCTCTGTAAAGATGTGATGGAGACAGGTCTCTGTGAAGACGTGGTGGAGACAGACCTCTGTGAAGACGTGGTGGAGACAGGTCTCTGTGAAGACGTGGTGGAGACAGGTCTCTGTAAAGATGTGGTGGAGACAGGTCTCTGTAAAGATGTGATGGAGACAGGTCTCTGTACAGATGTGGTGGAGACAGGTCTGTGTACAGATGTGGTGGAGACAGGTCTGTGTAAAGATGTGATGGAGACAGGTCTCTGTGAAGACGTGGTGGAGACAGGTCTCTGTAAAGATGTGGTGGAGACAGGTCTCTGTAAAGATGTGGTGGAGACAGGTCTCTGTACAGATGTGGTGGAGACAGGTCTGTGTAAAGATGTGATGGAGACAGGTCTGTGTACAGATGTGGTGGAGACAGGTCTGTGTAAAGATGTGATGGAGACAGGTCTCTGTGAAGACGTGGTGGAGACAGGTCTCTGTAAAGATGTGGTGGAGACAGATCTCTGTGAAGACGTGGTGGAGACAGGTCTCTGTAAAGACGTGGTGGAGACAGGTCTCTGTGAAGACTAAAGGAACAGTGACCAGCTGTGGATGGACATCAGTGGGTGAAGATGTTCTCGGTGGTTATATGAGTTGAGTTTTAATGAACTTGGACAAATTGCTTCTCTTGAGCTGGTTCCACGTTGACCGTTTTGAAAAGGTGTTTCGTCTTGTCGACCGTCATTTTGTTGTGGCGCCGGGCGGCCTGCTCATCCTGTCGCTCTGTGACACGGCGGCCACACTCGTCCACGTTGGCGTTGAGTTTTCACTCTGGTGTGAAGTGTCACCTGGACAGGTCTGACATCCTGCAGCATCACAACGCCCTCCGTCCTGCGGCCTGTGTGTGTGCGTTCAGACCTGCCCAGGTGACGCATGATTCACATCGCGCCAACAACACACACACACACACCCACATGTGTGTTTGTGTGTGCATGAGTCACAGTGTGTGTCCTCTCCATATTTATTTGATGCTGGTCCATATTTGTCCGTGTGCAGACGCCTGTGTGTGTGTGTGTGTGTGTGTGTGTGTGTGTGTGTGTGTGTGTGTGTGAGTGAGAGAATCTTTTTATGTCTCCCAACATGTGTGTGTGTCAACGTGTGAGTCACTGGAGTGGGTGTGTATGTTTTTATATCTATGTGTGTGTGTGTGTGTGTGTGTGTGTGTGTGTGTGTGTGTGTGTGTGTGTGTGTGTGTGTGTGTGTGAAGTGTGAATTGAACAGAGCTGTGACCAGATGGGCTCTGTGGATCAGGTTACCTGTTTATAGAGCAGCATCTGTCCACCCTGTCAATCAAACACACTGATAGAGAGACAGGAAGAGACGGATCGTCAGAGACTCTACAAAATAAAATGTGAATGTATGTTTCCATCCACCACTGATGTGCAAACGTGAGGAGGTTTGTTGAGTTTGTTCTCCAGTCGGCGTCCTCACACCACGGCAGAAGAAGAAGACACAACGAGATGACGTCATCATTAATTAAAACACCAACTCTTCATCTCAACCAATTAGAAATGTATATTAAAGCAGGTGACTGTAAGAAACACTCAGACCGTCCACGGTCTGCTCCAGGTTCAACTTCTTCCTTCATTTCTTCCCCCTGATTCTTAGAACATGACTGAAATGGCACTCAGTAGAGTGTATACCTCCGCCAAGGCCCAACAGTCCAGTTTTATACTCATACAGATACGAGCCACCTAAATATGGCTGATTATCTTCATCATGATTCAAACAATATTCTCTGAGAAATCAACAACAATGAGGAAAAATGCCCCAATGATCCAACCAAACAAATACACAACCAGCAAACAGACCAACACACTAACCAACCATACAGCTAATCAACCAACCAACCAACAAACCAACCAACCATACAGCTAATCAACCAACCAACCAACCAACAAACCAACCAACCATACAGCTAATCAACCAACCAACCAACAAACCAACCAACCATACAGCTAATCAACCAACCATACAGCTAATCAACCAACCAACCAACCAACAAACCAACCAACCATACAGCTAATCAACCAACCAACCAACAAACCAACCAACCATACAGCTAATCAACCAACCATACAGCTAATCAACCAACCAACCAACCAACAAACCAACCAACCATACAGCTAATCAACCAACTAACCAACAAACCAACTGAACCTCCAGTATTTCTGGCAGTGTTGCCACAATCACGGCTGGAAAATGTCCTGATGTGTCGTCCATTCAAATACGTGGTGGTTTCACACTTTCCCTGTTGGAGCACAGATGTGAACAGTGGTCTCTGGCTTGGCAGCAGTAACGTGGTTGCACCAGAGGATCTGATGACCTCACAGCTGGTTTTAGTTTCTTTACTTGTTTTCTGAATTCTGCCCCGATCACGTCTGAATATCTCAGAGCCAACAAATGTTTTCTTTCATGTCATTTGAATATGTGACCGACAGAGACGGACCGAACCAACAGAACTTGATCAGATCCAGTTGATCAGGTCCAGCTGATCAGATCCAGTTGATCAGATCCAGTTGATCAGATCCAGCTGATCAGGTCCAGTCGATCAGGTCCAGTTGATCAGATCCAGCTGATCAGATCCAGTTGATCAGATCCAGCTGATCAGGTCCAGCTGATCAGGTCCAGAGGAGGACCCTGTCAGGCTGGTCCAGATGTGGCCCGTCTGCTCTGATGAGGATGCGTCGGCCCCTCGTCCCTCCTGTCTGAGTCATTCCAGCCAACAATAGGAAAGTAACTAAGCAGAAGTCTGTCATGTAGAATCAGAACTTTGTGAATGGAGCCTTTGAATGAAACACTGAATGTGTCTGGATGAGAAGCAGAGAGTCGCCGACAGCCGAGAGAAGAGAAGAATACAGACGGGACATTTCCATCTGATTATTCTCTTTCTGCAATGTGGCGAAAGTTTCACTTTTATCTTGTTCTGTTTGTTCTTCTCCTCTTCCTCTCCACTCCTCTTCCTCCTCCGTCCTCCTTATCTAACTTGTTTTAACTCTCTCCTCCTCACTCTTCATCTTCTCCTCCTCCTTGTCCTTTCTTTCATCTACATTATCTTCCTCCACCTCCATCCCTCCTCTTCATCTTCTCCTCCTCTTCCTCCTCCTCCTCCTCCTCACTCTTCATCTTCTCCTCCTCCTTGTCCTCTTTCTTTCATCTACATTATCTTCCTCCATCTCCATCCCTCCTCTTCATCTTCTCCTCCTCTTCCTCCTGTTTTTTTGTCATCTTCTTCATCTTCCTCCTCTCCACCACCTCCCCGAACTCCTCCTCCTTTCATTTTCTTTCTCCTCCTTCCACTCCTCATCCTCATCCTCATCCCCTGTTCAACCTTCATCCTCATGGCCCTCTGTCTCCCTCCTCCTCCTCTTCCTCCTCCTCCTTCTCTTCCTCTTTCCCCTATTTATCCCACTCCTGCTCCTACTCCTCCGCTTCTTCTTCTCCTCCTCCTCCTCTTCCTCCTCCTCCTTCTCCTCCTCCTCCTCCTCTTCTTCCTCCTCCTTCTCCTTCTCCTCCTCCTCCTCTCTGTTGTTCTTTGAATCATCTTTCACTAAACAACATTGTTCTCCTCCTACAGAAATCAATGCAAATATCTTCTTCTTCTCTCTGTACGTCTCTGTTTTATCTTCTTCTCTCTCTGTACGTCTCTGTGTTTTATCTTCTTCTTCTCTCTGTACGTCTCTGTGTTTAAACTTCTTCTTCTCTGTATTTTCCTCTCATGTATATTTTTCTCTAAATAAAGGTGTATTCCCACCAAGAAATCGATGCAAATGCTGCCATTGATTTCCGCTCTCTGTTCTCTCGTTGTTTCTCTCCCTGCCGAGCAAATGTGTCTTTTTTTCTCTGAAATCAATACAAATATTTGTCTCTCTCTCTCTCTCCATCTCCTCCCTTCTCTCTCTACCTCGCACGCCCTCCCTCTCTTGTTTTCTCTTTGTCTCTTTCCTCCAATCGAGCATTTTTCTCCGAGACCAATGCAAATATTTTTCCCATTTTCTGTCTTTTTGTGTCTCCTGCTACCTTCCCCTCTCTCTCTCTCCCTCTCCCCTGCCTCTCTCTCCCTCTCTCTCTCTCTCTCTCTCCCTCTCTCTCTCTCTCTCTCTCCCTCTCCCCCTGCCTCTCTCTCTCGCCCTCTCTCTCTCTCTCCCTGCCTCTCTCGCCCTCTCTCGCCCAGCAGCCGTCATTATGCGGCTGATTGCTGCGTTTAGCCTGGTAATTGAAATAATGAGAGAAGATTACCTCGCCGCTTTTAGTCACCTCGTCTAATCCACCAATCAGCTGTCAGCAGGTCGAGATAGAGAGAGGTGTGTGTGTGTGTGCGTGTGTGTAAGTGTGTGTACATAATGTATATGTGTAGATATGGATGTTTGTTGCCTATAGAAGCATGTTTGTGTGTGTGTTACATCTGCTGCCGACAGCGGGGAATCAGGAAAATCAATGACGCTGTGTTCCCTCAACATGACCGCCACAAACAACAAACCAGCTCAGTGTGTGTGTGTGTGTGTGTGTGTGTGTGTGTGTGTGTGTGTTTCCCATCTGATGTCGATGTTGCTGTTGTTGTCGTTTGATTTTTTCTTGTTTATCTGAGCTGTTTTTCTGCAGAGATGCTGATTTCTTTCTGACGTTATGATCAGGATCAATGTGTGTGAGCTGATGGTTCACCTACTGGGTCTGTCAGAGCTTTTTAAACGCATCTCTAGAGTGACGGGGGGTCATAGGTCATAGATGAAGTTCAACCCATTCAGAAGAGATGAACATTAGAGGGACAGGTGGAGGATAAAAGTTTCACTGTGTTCGTCAGTGATTGAAATCGTCGTTCAGGACGTCGTTTTAACTCCAGATGAAGCAGCAGAATAAAGACTCAAGACAAAAACAAAAGTCTCCTCAAGGGGGCGCCGGAGAGTCGGAGGAGAGGTGATCTCTATAAAGAATAAACGGCCATAAATCCACTTAGATATCAGACAGGAGACAGTGCAGAGCTCCACTGAGAATCTTCATGATTTTAAGTTTTCTTCAGTATCTCAGTGATCCAGTGAGTCTGTACATCCACAGGTTCACTGCTAACAGGACGTGCTAACAGCTAATTTTGATGGACAGCATTCGACTAAATGTAAACAAATCGAGGCTGAAACAGATCAGTAAACACACGAGTACTTTATTACAGCAGCACAGTTAATGAGATGTTTCTCTGATGGTTTGAACTGTTTGTGTCATCACATGGTTTCCTAAATAAGCCTTTCTATTGGTGTTAGCATGTTAGCATCTATCAGATAGAGTACTCTCTTACAATTTTCTTATATTTAACTTTTATTTTACCAAGTTTACATCAACGTTCTTTAAGGAACTGTGTCACAGGGTTTGAGTTCGCTCAGGAAACATTTCTTATGAACATGTTGTAAAATGAACTCAGCTAAAGTTAGCGTTAGCTGCTTTACAACCATCATTGCTAATGTTAGCTAACACTATAGTAATGCTACATAGATGCTGTTTCCTTTCATGTGCAGCTAGCAGAGACATCTTGCTAACAGTTAACGACCTCAAAGGACGCAAGCACATGTGTCTGTCCAGCGCTGTGCTTAAGAAATGAGACAAATTAGATTTTTAAATACTTTTATAATTATAATTGATTAGCATCAGTTGTATAGCCTCCAGTTTAATTTATGTCAGTTTGATTTGATTGAGTAATTTCATGGTTTTAAAGTCCATAATGAATTGAGAGCTGTGATTTCTGACTACGAGTGAATGCACCATCGTGAATGCACAATCTACCAACTGCTGTTAACTGTAATTTGAGAGGCACCACTCAAACTCACCATCATCAGTCAAAGACTTCCTGTCACCTCGTCAAAGGTCGAATGATCCCGACAACGTATGAAAGATGTTTTAAGACGAGTTAGAAGCTAAACTGCATCGCTAGCTTTAGTTTGTATGAAGAAGTGGATGGAGGAGTGTGAAGAGTTGGAAAAATAACCTTTTCTTTTCTTCTTTCTGCAGTCACATTAATTCATTTTAATAAAAGAGCCTCCAGAAGCTCTTTCAGAGTTATTAACGGTTCGTCTTGTGAGCTCTCCTCGAAACTGGGCTGTTTAAGGAACTCTCCAAGCGAGCGAGGCTCTCCTGATCTTAACGAAGGAGAGAGGGACTTTAAACATATACTGTCATAAACTGCACAAGACAAAACAAACACAAAAAAGATTCACAGCTTTAATTAGTTTAAAAGTCCGGCACACTTCCTGGACATCTTTCTTCTTCTTTAGCTCCTTTTTTAGCGTGATAATGTTTTCATTGAATGAAATCCTCAACATTTCTCCACAGTGTCCTCGCTGATTCAACGACGCGACATGTTGATGTTTATATTTCTGCTTTCGATTCTGATGAATAAAGTTTTTTGTCAGTTTAAATAGCAGAAGGCTGAAATTACCCATGATTCTCAGTGACCGTTACTAAACCAGACCTCTGTGACTTTTCTGTGTCCGTCATCAAACGGAGCTATTTCACATTTGTTTCTGTTTCTCACTCAGGTCGTTAGTTGTCGGCATATTTTTTAAAAATGTACTTTTAAAATGTATTTTGATGATAATTGCTCAAAATAAATAAAACAAGAAGACAAACGGGATGAAAGTTTTTTATTTTATTTTAGTTTAATAAATAAAACAAAAACAAACTTTATTCCATTAACTAATAAAAACCACGTCACGTCTCAGATCAGTGAAAACAAACGTTTAAATAAACACCTCAGCAGGTTTCATGCCTGCGTCTTCCTCCTCCTCCTCTTCCTCTTTTATCCTCTTCCTCTGCTGGCGGACATTTTGTTTGCATTGTTTTCTGACTTCATCCTGTTTTCAAACATTTTCTCCTCTTCAGAAGAAACTTCATGTAAATCTTCTTCTTTCCTCTTCATGTTATTATCTTTTGTTCTGTCCTCAGAGACAAACAGTCCCCAGCTCTGACGTTGTGATTGTCCCGTCCTCCTGCTGAGCGCCTCCTCGTCCTCCTCTGGCCAGCTGAGGCCTGGAGGCTTCATCTTTGTTCTGCTGCGAGTCGGCCGGCTTCCTCCTCTCCGTCCTCCATCCTCTCCCCCGCCGGGATAAGCTTTTAGCCGCGTCCTAGCAGCGCAGGCTAACCGCCACGCAGCAGCTCTCGCCGGCTCCTCGCTGTTCCAGCCAAATGCCGCCACACAACACCATATAATTAAGAGCTCTGAATGCGAGCAGGCAAATGCAAAGCAATTTGGGACGAGGCGAGAGGCTGAGAGAGACGGGGGAGGGAGGAGGCGAAGGAGGGGGAGGAGGACGGCGGCGAGCCAACGGCGGTTTCAATCTAATTGGGCCATATCAATTTATTTCACATTTCTGAAATGTCACGCCTTGATGTGAAGCTAACCGAATTTGCATACGCGCCGCAGCATGTTTTTACCTCGGCAGCTCCGTGTGGACGAAATAAATACAGACAGAAATAAATAGAAGGGAAACAAAATGCCAGCGGCGTTCTCTCTCCGCTGAGTGCTGCCGGCCGACCGCAGAGGGTGTGGCCACGCCGCCGACTCGCCATCGATAACGCGCCTGATGGAGAGTTCGGCTTTTAAACACAGGCGGAGGTGCAGCTGACATTTCTGCTGCGGAGGGGGAGAAGACACCGACACACAACCGGCAACACGGCAACAACAACAACCAGCAACACAACAACCAGCAACAACAACAACAACCAGCAACACAACAACCAGCAACAACACCAACAACAGCCAGCAACACAACGACAACAACAGCCAGCAACACAATGACAACAACAACCAGCAACACAACAACCAGCAACAACAACAACAACAACAACAACCAGCAACAACAGCCAGCAACACAACAACAACAACAACCAGCAACACAACAACCAGCAACAACATCAACAACAGCCAGCAACACAACAACAACAACTAGCAACAACAGCCAGCAACACAACAACAACAACCAGCAACACAACAACAGCAATCAGCAACAACAACAACAACCAGCAACAACATCAACAACAACCAGCAACACAACAACAACAATCAGCAACAACAACAACAACAACAACAACAACCAGCAACAACAACAGCCAGCAACACAACAACAACAACCAGCACCACAACAACAACAACCAGGAACAACAACAACAACCAGCAACTACATCAACAACAGCCAGGAACATAACAACAACCAGCAACACAACAACAATCAGCAACAACAACAGCCAGCAACACAACAACAACCAGCAACAACAGCCAGCAACAACAACAACAACAACCAGCAACAACAACACCACAGTAAGACCGCAAAAAACAACCAGAAAGAACAATACTCAGCTACAAAATGTAGCAACAACAGTCGGTGTCTCGTCCTGTTTTCCAGTGTTGTGTTGTCACTTTGTTGCTGCTCGGGACGCTTTACCAACCCAACATGTGGCTATTTGACGTCCTGGGAATGAGACTCAACAATCAACTATCTTTGTGGTGCGTTCAGGAACAGCTGGGACAAATCCTACTGACTCTACCTTTAACTTTAATAGTCTTTGAATTATATTAATATGACGTGAGCTTCAGTTAGCTTTGAGCACAAATGTCCTTCAGAGGGAGACTTTTTACTCTGATACTCTGAGTACATGTCAGAGCCTGTACTCGATTACTTTTACTGGAGTAAAGAAGCTGAATCAGTACTTCTACTTTCACCAGAGTCTGTTTTTACTCTCTCTCTCTGTTGATGTTATTTTTTTCAATTCAAACCAATTAGAAGTACTTATTTCTCAAGAGCTTAAAGTTCATCTCTCTCTTTCTCCCTCTTTTCCGCCCAATTGCTCTTTGTCTCCACACACTTACACTTACACTAACACACACACACACACACACACACTTACACTAACACACACACACACACACACACACACTCAGAAGACATGTTTTGCTATGCTATTTGAAGTCATTACCAGAGGAGTGTTTAGCAAACAGAAGCTAAGAGCAGTTTGACATTTGACTCTGACAGACCTCGCTCCTCTGTCTTTGTCCTCCAGGAATGTGTGTGTGTGTGTGTGTGTGTGTGTGTGTGTGTGTGTGTGTGTGTGTGTGTGTGTGTGTGTGTGTGTGTGTGCACTTGTGTGTGCACTTGTGTGTGCGTGTGTGCGTGAATGAGGAAAAAAGTGAGTATAAAAGTAAATCGGTGTGTGTCGCAGAAAGTCAAGAAAGTGAAGAAGTTGTGTGTGCATGATTGAGCTTGAGCGTGTGTGTGTGTGTGTGTGTGTGTGTGTGTGTGTGTGTGGATCATGTATCCAGCACTCAGGGCAAAAACTTGACTCAAAGAGACAAAAGAAAGAGAGAGAGAGAGAGAGAGAGAGAGAGAGGTCAACAGTAGTGCTCTCTCTCTCTCTCTCTCTCTCTCTCTTTTTACATTCCTGTGTGTGTGTGTGTGTGTGTGTGTGTGTGTGTGTGTGTGTGTGTGTGTGTGTGTATGTGTGTGTACATGATCATAAAAACTACAGACTGGTCCTTTAAAAACAGAGCGACGGGACCGTTTGACCCCCACCTTATGACCCATGTGGTCCGTTGCCATGGCAACAGGCCTGAGTGGGTGAGCAGTGACCTGGTGCCACAAAGTTAATCTGTAAAGTAACTAGTAACTAAAAATATGTGGTAATGGAAATGTAATGGAGAAAAAAGAAAGATGAAAAAGTAGTGGAGTAGAAAGACCAGTTTGTAATGGAGTAGAAGCGTAAAGTTGCATAAAATGGAAATACTCAAGGAAAGCACCTTGAATTTGAACTAAAGTACTCAAGTAAATGTACTTAATTACTCTCCAGGCTACAAACACTGATAAATGATGATGAATTAAAATACAGAAGTGTTTTGTAATCATCTCAGTTACACAAAGAACTTTCCACAGATGGAATGTAACTGAGTACATTTATTCAAGTACTTTACCTAAGTACAGTTTTGAGGTACTTGTACTTGAGTATTTCCAAAAGTAGCTCATTTTTAAATCAATTTATTTTGTCATCAATCAGATAAAAACACTGATCCTGATACTTCTCTGACTTTTACTCAACTACTAATCTGCTGAAGTAAATAAGTATAGTTACCTCTGAGATGTAGTGGGGTAGATATATAAAAGCATCGCAGAAAGAAAAGACTGCACGAAAGTACAGTATTTGAGTAAATGTACTCAGTTACTTTCCACGCTGGTCAACAGACACATTTCTAACGGTTTGAGTTGTTGCGTGTTGAAAACATGTTGACGGCTCTTTACTTCCTGACACGAGACGTTCACAACACATATACATGAAGTGATATTATAAATGAGCGTTTTACTGACGGATCACTTAAATGATTGTCCTGCTGCAAACATCTGACAGCTCCGTGTTGTCAGTCAGTCTGTGTGTTAGCAGACCTGCTAATCATCTAAAACATGGAGACCATTGAAGCTGCAGTCACAGAGCAATCACTCCACATCCGGTTCATTATTTTCTGACATTTATCAAACAAAGACATGAAACATAATGTCATGCTCTGCATGAAGCAATCATGATAATAATACAGTAAAATCTATCCGAAGCACCACTGAGTCAAAGCTGAGTAAATGAGCTCCATACACCTGCTCACTGTTGTGTTGCTGCGCAGCGTCTCGTCGGAGCGTCACATGACCTTTTCATTAGATCTGTTATTTATATGATAGTGTGTGTGTGTGTGTGTGTGTGTGTGTGTGTGTGTGTGTGTGTGTGTGTGTGTGTGCGTGCTCTCTTCAGGTCGAGTGTTACTCTTCACACACACGAAACTTCAATATCTCACAATATCGCTGATTAAACATACACTACGAGGCCAAAAGTATGTGGACGCCTAAAATGTGGTTGTAACACCGCGTCGTCCGTACGACGTTATCCTGCTCCAAAATGGCCGCTGACTTTTTGAGGTGAATTTCTCGTCTTTCACTCCTCTGACGAGTTTTAAGCCAACAAAAGTTTGAAAACGGGCAAAAGGGCAAAGATACAAGACAGTGTGCATAATCATTTAAAGAGTGAAGGACTACTCATCCCATAACCCACTGCGGTTTATTCGTTTCCAGAGACTTCCACCTCTCAAACGCTCGCACACGTCCTGGCTTGTAGTGAAACTTTGTCTCATCTCTCCAATAAGATGCAGCCTGTCGGAAAGAGGAATCAGAGCCGCTCTGCAAACGCCACGTCAATGAGCCGATCGTGGTCGCAGTCCCTCGGTGGACATTTCGATGGTAACAGCGCCACCAGTCAGAGACGGTGCTGCCTTCAGGTGCTTTCTTGTGACATCATGAATAAAACAGGGTTGGACTTGTGGCTGCTCTGTTTCACTGCTTTTTCTACACTTTGTGCAATATTTTAAAACAAATTAAAAACTTCTAGCTAACGTTAGCAGCAGTTACATGATGCTTTCAGGGAACTCTGTAAATCACAGAGAATTGAGGCAGAGTGGTGTCAGTCAGCACATCCGACTCCCTCGTCTCAAAGTCTGAGTTTTTTTAATTGGCTTTCTATTAAAAGCCTGAAATAAGTTTTGTTCTCCAACATAAACTCCTTCATTAAATGTCCACAGTTTAATTATAAAGCTCTTCATGTGTTAAAAACGGTTAGCGGTTGCTAACAAGTGTCTAAATGAGGCTACAGAGGTTGTCAGGGACATTAAACGTCCTCACAGCGAACACGGAGACTCATCTCCTCACTAGTCCGTCTTTACAGGCCCACTTTAGTTACACACTGTTCTCACTCTGACTTTACAACTTGTACACTGATCCGTTTATAGAAATATAGTAATAGTTTATAGTAATTGTGAAGGAAGACGCTCAGTGGTGGAGACATTTAAGTCATGTGACTGTGATGCCGTCTGTTCGTAGCCTAGCATTAGCTTTTTACTGCTACACATTTAATTTACGCTGCAGTGGTGATCATCTGTGGAGATTATCTGGATGAACAAAACCTGCAAATATCATGAATTTGAGATCATTTTAAAAAATCCCATTGGCTTTTTGTCGATGCTAACTTCAGGGTTAGCCTACTAAAAGACGTCATCGCTACTGTGTCGAAAATATCACTGTGTCCACATACTTTTGTCCATATAATGTTCCTACCACTAACGTGTGTTTGTGTTTTGTCAGTGTGTGTGTTTTGTTCCTGTGTGAACGTGTCTATCAGTTCACCACAGCCCAACCTCGTTTTATCATCTCGCTCTCGCTCTCTTTGAAGTGGCGGTGGAAAGCTGAGCCCGGCATTAGCCGCCTCGCTCGCCCCGGGGCCCGACACTAATATGTGAACGCTGCCGAAATGAACAATACAGCCTTTACATTCATTACACAGAGCCATCAGTCACTGTTTAAACTGAAAACTGTGTGTGTGTGTGTGTGTGTGTGTGTGTGTGTGGGAGGACGGGGTGACATGGAGATCACACACAAGCATTCACACACCACATGATACCTGTGGAGACGTACACACATTTGTATTCATTGTTCCTGACGGTCAGTCTGATATAATACACACAGACACAGACGAGCGGTTAACTTCCTATTTTACCATCTAAATCACTCACGTGTGTCCGCCACGCCGCTACTGCAGCTACATGCTAACGCCTTAGCATATTCTATACTGAGTGGTAGGCTAGGCTGTACAGTTTTTCACATATGCAAGTGTGTTAGCATATTGTATGTTGTGATAGAGGGATTCATGCTAACAAATTAGCATACTCTGTTTAAGTAAAAGCAGCCATTTTGCTAATACTTTAATCTCCACCTACATGCTAACACCTTAGCATATTCTAGATCCAGTGATAGTGGGCTTCTAGCTAACATTTCAGAGTGAGCTGTGCTGACATTGTACTCTGAGTGATGTTTAGCTCAGTCTTTTCTCTTATTCTATCTTAAAAGATGGTCGATCCATATTTACTAGCGCTAGCTCAAATTCTCTGTTGCGGGATGGTAGGCTCCATGCTAATGGCTTAGAGCGTTACGGCCTACGAGCTGTAGCCCCGGCAGTAAACACACCGACCTCTTCGGCCTCTGTCCCGGTCTTCTGCTGCTCCTCTCGGTGTCACTCATCCTCCAGAGCCGCTGTCTCTGGGCTCGTAGTTGGAGCGAACAGGCCGGCTCTGCCCGCCGCCCCTCCACCACCCGGCCTGTTTGCTCCACCTACGAGCCCAGAGACACTGCAGCTGCGACAGCCAAAGTGGTTGGAGCGACCACCGAGGCAATGACGACTCACAATCCACCGTACCTGCTCCGCTGCTGGCCGAGTGTTTTACAAACCAACCAGGAGAAAAACACGAGCACAACCCGCCAACAGCAGAGTGAGAAGACGAGTGAGAAGACGAGTGCTGGCGGCTGACGGGTCAGCTCACCGGCAGACAGTATCTTTATTTATTTGTGTGTTTTTCATCGTTGTGTTAACATACTTACAACCTGTCTGACTTGACAAAGTGCTTCAATTCAAAATAAAGAGGTGAAATTCCAAACTTGTTTTTGCCTGATCTTTAAAAATGATCAGTAATCACCAATATCAGCTGATATTAAACTTCAGTGCCAGGACAGACTTTTAGCTTTATGTCCCTTTATGTCCTGCTGAAACCTTAGCATGAACTCTGTTGAGTGATAAGTAGCTTCACATACTGTATGTTGACGGATGGTAAGCTTCATGCTAACGAGTTATCATATTTTATGCTGACTCATAGCAGACACAGTACTTGAGTAAAAGTACTTAGTTACTCCTTAAAAACCCTGTTTATGAAATCCATGCTAAAACTTTAGCACAGACACTCAACTGCACAACTTCACACCTGAGCACACACATACACACCTACATGCCCCTGCTCATCAGTGCAAATTCCATCTCTCGAATGCACACACACACACACACACACACACACACACACACACACCTGCTGGGATGGATCAGGTTCAGGTCTTCAGAAAGTCGACATGTCGGCTCATTTCTTCTCCTCCCTCAAATTTACCCTCCGTCTCCTTTGTTGTCTAACTTTCCTCCCCGGTGAGGAGACTTCAGCCCACACAAACATGACAGCCGACACACACACACACACACACACACACACACACACACTCTTTCTTTCCAGCCGGTGTAAGATGTCACCTGAGTCGCTGTAATTACGCCCAGGGTGCTAATAGCGTTTCTCTCACCTCTCTGGGATCCAGCCAGCGTTCACAGAAAGGTGTGTGTGTTTTAAAAAACTCTGTGTGTGTGTGTGTGTGTGTGTGTGTGTGTGTGTGTGTGTGTGTCATGAGGTGTATAAGGCAGAGAGATAATGGGGTCAGTGTTGTCTTGTTCGGTTTTGAGCTTCTTCTTTTGTCGCTCGTCAGTCGGTTGAACTTTTTTTTGTTACCAAAGCAGGTGTGTGTGTGTGTGTGTGTGTGTGTGTGTGTGTGTGTGTGTGTGTGTGTGTGTGTGCGCAGCATGTATACTGTATATATAAATACATTTTACAGAAGAACACAGTATACAGGATTATACGTTATGTTCTCCTGCACATTTTGAGGCTGATACTTTTACCTGATAAAGTTTTAAAAACTTTACTTTTACTTGTATCAGAGTATTTTTATTCTATGGTATTATTAATATTACTAACGTTAATGATCTGAGTACTTCGACCTCTGACCTCAGCTGCTGTTTTCTGTAACTACAAACCTCTCGCAGCTCGTCGGACTTTAAGGCCAGACTCTGTGTTTGAGTTTCACTTAAGTTTTTTCTTCTTCTTGCAGAACGTCGACTTCAGCCGTGACTACGCCCCTGAAACCTCCGGGATACCCGTTCCTCCTGCCCTTCTCATCTTCTCGTCCCGGCCGGCTGAGACAAAAGGCCGCCTGTGTGCTGAAGGTTTGTTTGATTTGCTTGTTGAATTCGCGCCGTCGGTTCGAGTCAAAGAGTTGTTTTCATCGGTGGTGGAGGGAGGGCACGTCTGCTCTGTAATCAGAGCGAAAACAGAGGAGGAGGAGGTGGAGACAGAAGAAGGTATCTGTTTGGTTTTCTGTCAGGAGGAGCGTTTGTTTTGTGGATGTGCAGCAGCTCAGTGTCACCACAGAGACGTCCCGTCAGTCGGGTCAGACACCAGAGATCACTTAATACCCCACATCAGATAACTTCTTTACATCGCGATCAGTATTTTAACTGGACGAAACAACGCTCACATATTGCAAAAGAGACGTCTGACATTCAGGTCGGGCAGCTCTAAACAATAAAAGCACAATCACCAGAATAAATGTTGAGTTGGGCCGATTTCATCATCATCAGCATGTTTCACTGGAGACATCGTCACTGCTGATTCAGCAGACATCACCCAACCCTGGTTTGAATCTGTTGAAACTGGAGGTGATATATTGATGAGATCCTCATTTCGGGTTTTGACAGATTTGTTTATTCCTCCTCTGATCTTCCACCGTCGATGCAGGAGAGGAAAAGCCTGGACGAGAGGCCGCAGGACAACGAGCCAGAAGATACCAGGATGGATTCTGTTTTACAAATGAACTCATAGACGGAGAATCAGAGTCGATCCAGGTGAGAGGGGAACACCTGGGGCAAACCACAGTAACTAAATACAGAAGTAATCCCAATTATACAACAGTCACAGGACATTTTTGAGTATTTTTATAGCGTGATTGATTACTTCCTCCAACAGTGTGAAGACGTCTGAACGCAGCAGGATGATGTTTCAGAGGAGGAAGACACACACACACACACACACACACACACACACACACACACCGCTGTGGTCTGTCTCTCAGCCAACTATGTGTGTCGTCTCTCCGTCAGGACATACCTGTCTGAGACTGATAAAGACTCACTGTTTGTGTGTGTGTGTGTGTGTGTGTGTGTGTGTGTGTGTGTTGATGTGTGTGTGACAGCTGAGTTTCTGTTCCGACCGCTCGAAGACGAAGACGAAGAAGATCTGTCTTAATGAATGAGAGCTTTGTGTGTGTGTGTGTGTGTGTGTGTTCACTATTAAAACACTCGTGCACACCCAACACAGCTCTGAGCGTCTCCGTCCTTATTTTTTCTCTTCTGTGACAGTTGACCTCTGACCTCCGCCGTCTCGCAGCGAGGGTGTGTTTGTTTCGCTGGCCGGCGCTGCCTTGTTTGTTTCACAACAGCGCCGTTTCTTTTTTCACTCTGACGCCTCCGACGCTTCGACACCGCGGTCATGAAATCTGAGAAATTAATCAGAGCTATTGTTCTTCTGCTGCGAGCGTGTGTGTGTGTGTGTGTGTGTGTGTGTGTGTTTACACGCTATCAGTTTCTCTCTGTTTGGTTTTGTTTGTACTGTTTTTTTCATTTCTCACAGGACAACAAAGCAAGCACTCATTGTGTGTGTGTTTAGTGTGTGCGTGTGTGTGTGTGTGTGTGTGTGTGTGTGTGTGTGTGTGTGTGTGCGTGCGTGCGTGCGTGCGTGTGTGTGTGTGTGTGTGCGTGTGTGTGTTAATACTGTGTTGCCCTGAGTCGTACTGTACTTGTGTTTTGTCTTCAGTAAACAAAGCTCCCTCACGACTGTTTGTTCTGGTGGTTTTCATTAAGGGGTCAACAAATCCAACGTCCCTTTAACAAGCGAATAAAACTTTATTGATTATCGATCGGTGACGGACAGGAGTCAATCCCAGCATGCACTGCGAGGCAGAAGAAAGTGAAGCACTGTGGACTGTCCTCTATGATCCTCCTCTGCACTGTAAGACACACAGCAGAGGTCGTATGTAACTAAGTACATTTACTCAAGTACTTTACTTAAGTACAATTTTGAGGTACTTGTGCTTTACTTTATTTTTATTTTCTGTTACTTTATACTTCATTGTGTAACCGAGATGACAAAACACTTCCTGTATTTTATTTTATCATCATTTATCAGTTTTTTTAACCTGGAAAGTAACTAAGTAGTGTACTTGTCTGACAGCTTTAGTTACTAGTTAATCTCAGGAGTACTATCCATATGGGTGACTTTTACTTTTACCAAAGTAATATTTTAACACCATATCTTTACTTTCAACTTTCTACAACACTGGCAGAATGTAACTGGGTAAATTTACTCAAGTACTGAACTATAAGTACAATTTTGAGGTGCTTCATTGAGTATTTCCATTTTATGCAACTCTACACTTCTACTCCACTACATCTCAGAGATAAATATTGTACTTTTTACTCCACTACATTTGTCTGACAGCTTTAGTTACTAGTTACTCTGCAGATTACCTTCCTGTCCAGTGAAAACCACGTATCTCCAGATGTGTTGAATGTTTGTGTTTGTTATGACACTGAAACACTTTTTACTGCATCATGAGTACTTTTACTCTTCAGACTTTAAGTAACTTTACTGAAAATGCTGCAGTACTTTTACTCTTCAGACTTTAAGTAACTTTACTGAAAATGCTGCAGTACTTTTACTCTTCAGACTTTAAGTAACTTTACTGAAAATACTGCAGTACTTTTACTCTCTCAGGTGTTTGAATGCAGGACCACAGTGTTTTTCTCTTCTTCTTCTTCTTCGGTTACACAAACTCGTCTATTTACATATTTCCTCTCACTAAGTACGTGTGTGTGTGTTGTTCTTTCTCTGGCCACAACAAAACAAGCGCTCCCTGACTTTTCTGTGTCTATTGACATACTTCCTCCCTCTAAATTACCTGTGTGTGTGTGTGTGTGTGTGTGTGTGTGTGTGTGTATGTGTGTGTTCCTATAAACCAAGCGCTCCCTGCAGCTCGCGGCCGGGTGTGTACCTGTCAGCCCCGGCCGGCTTGTTTACATACTTTGCGGCTCTAAGTACATGTGTATGTTTTCACAGTGTTTCCTTTCTTTGGGTACAACAAAACAAGCGCTCCTCTCTTGAACATGACAGCTCGCTCTAAAGCTAATGTCGCCCTCGGGGGCCGAAGAGGAGGAGGAGGAGGAGGAGGAGGAGGAGGAGATGATTCATAACGAACCTGCCATCCTGTCAACACACACACACACACACACACACACACACACACACACACACACACACACACACTCTGCCTGCAGGGACAATAGGTGCTGTTGCTTTTAAGGGTGAGTCCAACCTGGATCGTCTTACGTTCCCTCTCTCTCTCTCTTCAAGTCATTTGTACTCCCCCCTCCTCCCCCCTCCTCCCCCCTCCACCATCATTAACAGCTAAAGTTACTCCCCCCTCCTCCCTTCACCTCACCTCCCTCCCCTCGACCTGCAGGTCCCCCCCACCCACCTTCCTCCGAGCTAAACACACTCATCACTGTCCTGAGTGTGTGTGTGTGTGTGTGTCCATAGGTATGAGTCCATGTGTGCACTCACCTTCCCGTCTTTCAGGGATCCTGCAGCCACGCCCCCCAAAGTTCAGCATCTTTTAAACAATATTTTAAAGGAGCAGTTCAACAAGTCTGTCACGGTTTTTGCTGCAAATTTAAACAAACTCACAGTTTTCTTTTTCCACGACTCATCGACTCATCGGCTCATCCACTCATCCACTCATGGACTCATGGACTTTAGTTTCATTGTTCTGGAAGCAGCCATCTTTTGATTTAAGGCTTTTTAATCTAATTCAAGTAGTTTAGTTTTTTCCTCTCATGTGCACCTGCGTCTTTCTTCAGTTTGATGATACAAAGAGTCCTCGAGCACAACACCACCACCACCACCTCCACCACCACCTCTACCACCAGGCTAGCTTAGCTTAGCCTAGCTTAGCACAAAGACTAGAAGCAGAGGGAAACTGTTAGCATGTCTCCATCAGGCAGCATTCTAACGTGTCCTCTCTGTCTCTGACCTGCAGATGTCTTCAGGTGATTCCCACCTTTGTTAATGACCCCGACTCTGAGCGGCGACCTGCAGCCTCTCTCACCTCTGTTCTCCCCTCACCTTTCCCACCAGCGGCCCCCGGGACCCCCCCGCTCTGTAAACAGCCGCTTGGTGGGAAAGTTTGGTCCATCCGTCTCACTTCCTGTCAGGTAAGATGAGACGAGGACGCTGCAGTCCGCTGATCGATCGTCTTCTGCTGCTGCAGATCGCTGTCACACCTCTTCTTCTTCTTCTCCTTCTTCTTCTTCTTCTTTTTCTCCTTCTTCTTCTTCTTCTTCTTCTTCTTCTCCTTCTTCTTCTTCTTCTCCTTCTTCTTCTTCTTCTTCTTCTTCTTCTTCTTCTTCTTCTTCTTCTTCTTCTTTTTCTCCTTCTTCTTCTCCTTCTTCTTCTTCTTCTTCTTCTTCTTCTTCTCCTTCTTCTTCTTCTTCTCCTTTTTCTCCTTCTTCTTCTCCTTCTTCTTCTTCTTCTTCTTCTTCTTCTTCTTCTTCTTCTTCTTCTTCTCCTCCTCAGGCTAATGCTAGCTGATGTTAGCACTCTTCAGACAGACACTGCTCTGTAACACAGATGTTCATTGTGACTTGGACTTAAGTCGACTCGAGTCACTGTTTTGCTGACTGGCAACTTGACTTGATATAAAATGAACGACTTGAAGTCAAAGACTGGACTTGAGACATGATGACTCGAATGACTCGTCTGTGCTCGTTTAAAGTTTTCAGTTTAGTCTGTCTGTCAGAGTTTCTCTGTTTAAAAGTGCGGAGGATGGAAGATTTTCTGATTGAGAAGAGATAAAGAAGAAAAACATCGATTCCACTGAATATCAAAACTTAGAATACAAATTCAGTCAGTTTTCTGTGTTTTATGTTTGAGGATGTTTTTCCAAATGAAACGTTGTAGCTTATTTTGTCACAAAGCTTTCTGTTTGTGTTTGTTTGTGTTTGTGTTTGTGTGTGTTTGTTTGTTTGTGTTTGAACTGAAGATAAACTTGCAGTTGTTGCACTCGAGTAGATCAACCTCCAAATCTGCGGAGCCATCACATTACCACCATACTCTACGTATCATGATCTAAACAATATGTTATTTGAATGCATTGTTTGTCTGTTTATGTGTTTGTCTCTGACCCGATCCCGTCCGTCCGTTCGTCCGTCCGTCCGTCTCTGATCGTATGAAACCTCCTGACTGCAGCGTTAATCGTCTGTTTTTGTTCGTCTGTGTTGGCGATAACGCCGGCTGCTCTTCAGGGTACACAGAGTTTGGCGACACTAATCCGCAGCACCTGGCTGATCTGACACCAACATGACCTGACACACACACACACACACAGACACACACACACACACCTGAAGCGTCACACTGAACTGAGCTGGGCCGAGCCAGGAAAAACACTGATCCAAGCCAAACTGAGTCACCACAGTGATCAAAAAGAAGATCGAGCTGAAACGTGTTCAGTCAGATCTGGACAGTTTACCTTTGTTAGCATGTAGCTTGTTAGCATTGGCTCCACTGCTCATCATCACGACATCTCAGTGAATTTATTTATTGTTTTCTTCTAACTGACTCCAGAAATGTGACACAACTCCAAGTTTAGTCTTTGAGTCATTCAGGCCGAGTTCAGATTTAGACTCAAGTCTACAGATCAGAGTTAAAACTCGCTCACTCAGCAAAAACACATCCAGGAGACGTCCAGCGGAGCCTGAATGAACGTTTCTGAGATGTTTCAAAGTTCGTTACTGATGTCCGAGTGAGGACGTCATACAGTGTAATTAATTAGTCTGAAGAACTTCTTCTGGTTCAACATGAAACTTTTTATGATGCCAAATTTTACTTCATGCAACAAAAACTCCAGATTTGAACCTGGGACCTCAACAGCTGCATGAGGCGTGAACTTTACCAGGAGAGCTACTCATCAGCTCTGTTATGAACCACGTTGGGTCATCCAACCTTCATCAGGTCGGCTAATGTTGGATGACCCAGACGTATTTAATAAAGCCGATCAGTAGCTCTCCTGGTAAAGTTCACGCCTCGTGCAGACGTCTGTGACTGGAGTTGAGAAGACGTCCGGTGCAGAGCCGTGTGTTGAACATGTTTTCGCTCCGACAGACTTTCAGAGCTACGTCTTTGATTTCCTCCTCAAAAAACTGACCCTTAACGCAGCACCGCAGCAAAGCTATGTTTACTGACCTGAGGATAAAATCAGACACATCAGACACACAAAATGGTCCCACAAACTCACACGTGTGCTGAAGGGGGCGCTCGTTTTAAGTTTGACAGCGTCCGACCGACAGAGCGACAGAGGTGGAATGTAACTGAGAACATTTACTCAAGTACTTGAACTCTGAGTATTTCCATTTTAAACTCTCCTCAACTCTTTCACTGCACTTCAGTCACACACTGAGTGGTAAAGACACTTACACATTTACATTATTAATGCAAAACACAATCAGCTTATTCATTTTGATCTATGAATTCTGAAGTAATGCAGTACCTTTAGTGTAATAGAGTATTTCTACACTTTACTTGAGCTGCAGATCTGAGTACTTCTTTCTTCCTGCAGAGCGAAGCTTTAAACTGTCAGACGGAGTTTGACTCTATCAGCTGACAGTTTGGACACACACACACACACACACACACACACACACACACACACACACACACAGACAGACACAACAGAGACAGATTAACAGTTCAGGTGTTTCTGTTTGAAGTAGAAACTCGTCTCTGCTCTTTGAGTGTTTCTGTTCGACTGTGTGTCTCTGTTTGTGTTTGTTTTGTGTCTTTTATGATGGACTGATGTCAGTAATCAGATTACTTCCTTCAGTGGGAGACAAGAGGACAGTTTTCGGTTAACTTGTGCTTTACTAAGCACATTTTACCATATATTACATAAACACTGTATAGTCTATGGGGGTGATCAAATCAGAATCACTGTTTTTTTATCTGATTGATGATAAAATCAATTAATTTAAAAATGTAATATGTAAAGTAACTAGTAATGAAAGTAATCAGATAAATGTAGTGAAGTGGAAGAATGAAGCAGCAGAAAACAACTTGTACTTGTACTTTATCAGTACATTTAATATCAGATAGTAGTATTTAAAACCATATCTGTACTTTGACTCAACTATGACTTCAGCATATTTTCTACAACACTAATTACAGTAGTTGAGTAAATGTACTTAGTTACATTCCACCACTGAAATAACAGACAGATAACTACGACTCACTGAAATGTTTGACTGCTTTAAACTTTAAATTAAACTTCTTAGATTTGAGTCGAGACTTCAAGTAGAAACGTTTGATTTGATTATGAGGATCAGTTTCTGTTCGGATGTGTCGAGAATCAATGACTATTATTGATCGACGATCAGGAGCCGGCTGTCCACATACTGCTGATGTTTGTGTCTCCTGTGGAAGAATCTGGTCATCGTTCTTCAGCTTCTCACCGACACACAGAGCAGAGCAAACACACACACACACACACACACACACACACACACACACACACACTCACACACTCATACACACTCATACACACACACTCATACACACACACGCTCACACACACACACACATACACACACACACACACACACACACTGAGGGCTGATCGAGGTACATTCACAGGAGAGAGAAAGAAAGAAAGGAAGAAGGAGGGGGGACTTTTAGCCAGGAGGTCGGAGGTCAGGGGCCCTTAAACCAACACTTTGGCCCTCTAAAGCTCACAGCAATTACCTCTCACACACACACTCACACACACACTCACACACACACTGGGTTAGAATAGACCCGATTCAAGCAGCAGCACCAATTAATGGTGGTGGAAGTGGCTGAAAGAGAGAGAAGAGGCCACGGACACAATCGCGGTCAGTCACTGAGGGGCCCCGGACCCTCGCCGCTCGCACAGAAAGGACGACGAGGACGAATTTAAGAGTGTAAATTAACTCTGGTTTTCTGTCCTCGTCTCTCTCTGCCGGAGCGAGTCGCCGTCTTTTCAGACCGATAATGAGGCCGCCGTCTTTACGCCGCCGATCAGCCCGCACAATGCCACACGTCCACGCCATGTGACACGCTCGTCTCACCTTCGCCGCGCTAACCGTCAGTAATTGGCTGCTTTGCATACAGGAGCGCGGCGAACGCACACGGCTGGATGTTTTAACGGGAAGCTGCTGCTCAGAGACGTCAAACACCAGAGAACAACACAACTATTTATATTTTCATTATTGTTGCAGGTCTGATTGTTCTGATGGTTCTGATGGTTCTGATCATCGTTCTGATGGTTCTGATCATCGTTCTGATGGTTCTGATCATCGTTCTGATCGTTCTGATCGTTCTGATCGTTCTGATGGTTCTGATCATCGTTCTGATCGTTCTGATCGTTCTGATGGTTCTGATCATCGTTCTGATGGTTCTGATCATCGTTCTTCAGTCTTCAGATTGATTCACGTCCGTCCAGCCGACATTTAGTTTCACTTTATCTCATGAAAATCAACTTGCAGGGACTAAAGATTAACATATGATGTGATACAAGTAAGATTACTTCCTGCTCCCCAGAGGATGAACCCTTCAGACTCCATGACCTTTACTCTGCAGCGCCACCCTCAGGACAAACATGGTCACCTGCAGCTCAGGTGAGACAAACACCTGCAGGTCAGCGGTCCAGTTGAGTTGAGGATCCGTCAACATTGAGCGGCTGGACTGTTGTTGAAGGAGGTGTCATGGCCGCCGCCAGCGCCTGACACAAAGATGATCTGAAGTGACATCACAGTTTGATAGTGTAAACACAGAAGTATCGGCTGCAGCGATTGGTCGAAATCCATCTGCTGTGACAATCTGTCCAAATCTGTTAAAGTTAAAGAGACGGAGGGACGACGAGGAAAGAGGAGGTAAGAGTGTAGTAGTGAAGGAAAGGAGGAGAGGAGAGGAGAGGAGACGAGACGAGACGAGACCAGAGGAGAGGAGAGGAGAGGAGAGGAGAGGAAACGAGAGGAGAGGAGAGGAGAGGAGAGGAAACGAGAGGAGAGGAGAGGAGACAACCACGTAAGGAAAGGAAAGAAGTGTGGAGCAGAACAAAAGAGGAGATGGGAACAAACAGAAAAAGGAAAAATGAATAGAAAGCAAGAGGATTAGATAAAGGAAAGAAAAATGCTTTAAAAGGAAGGATAGGATGTCGTGGGACAGGAAAAAGGAAGTGGTGAAGGAGGAAAGGAAAGGAGAAGAAAACAAGGCAACAAACTGAAACCGTTCAAATCTGTGTGAAGTAACCGAGTATTCAAGTAAAAGTTTTTATACAAAGAATAAATCCTCCGTTTAAGATTTCATTAAGAGTGTTTCTAGAGGAATTATGGGAAATGGAGGCTGGTGTGGGCCCTGTGTGTGTGTGTGTGTGTGTGTGTGTGTGTGTGTGTGTGTGTGTGTGTGTGTGTATTCATAGTATTCATACACACAACTTCCTGCCTCCATGTGTTCATTCACACAGACGTACATCGATGTATATGCATGCTTTTTACACATTCACACACTTATATATGCACAGAGCTGGTGTGTGTGTGTGTGTGTGTGTGTGTGTGTGTGTGTGTGTGTGTGTGTGTGTGCGTGCGTGTGTGTGTCGGGTGTGTTAATGTATGCATGTGACTTCTGTCTGTGTGTAACTTCACATTTACACTCTAACACACTTTATTCTGAAGCTGCGTCAGGTTCAGTAACAGATACAAGGAAACACAAAGCTTTTATTTTAGCGGGTGGTCCACTTCCTGCTCCAGTGTTTGGTGTTTTTGGTGCCGGATTGTTCTGGTTCTGGTTCTGCATGTCGGGTGACTTTGGTGCTAACACGTTAGCATGGACTCTGAAGAGTGCTAATCGTGTCACAGCGCTGTTCACACCGAGGTTCAGCGATGATGAGATCTTTATCTCATAACTGTGAGAGGAGGAAGATGTGATTAGCAGCCGCCTCAGGACCGTGATGACACTTCCTGATTTAATTTGCCTTAATTTCATGCTTGGTTGGAGACATCAGGCCGTGGCTCGCTGAACTCTGGAGGAGAAGAATAATAGATTTAAAACCTGAGGCCAAACTTTATCTCCAGGTCCATGTTTTAAACCTACTGTACTGTAAATGAGCTCAGAGCTGAAGCTGCTCGCTCCTCACTGCTACCAAAGGTTCACCCTTCTGACCAGTGATCACATATTAAATATAAAACATGATGAATATAGACTTATGGGTCTTGCTAATGCAGACAGACCTGCGCTAGTGAAGGTGTTTCAGTTTGTTCATGTGTGAAGATGATCTAACACGTGTCATGAACTTGTGTCTGTCAGAGCTGAACATGTGTGCAGCGAGCAGGATGTATCATGAGGTACGAGACATGAAACACGACGCAGCGTGTGTGTAGAGTAAAAGTACTTTTGTGTCGGCGCTGTGAGAACAACTCGTCCTGCTGCTCGTGCTGATGTCTTCAGTGCAGGACGTGTGTTGTGGTTGTCAAACAGAGCTCAGCTGATGGATCGGTCTTAATATTTACTGACCAACTTTAATCACCAGCTCTAAATGAGACACAGTCGTCAGCCTGTTGGTGATCACTCCTCCTCTCCGCTTCGTATTGTCGCCGGTGTAAAGTCGGGCGCTCGACCTCCGGCTGATCCCGCCGAGCTCCGAGTGTTTGGAGTCAAACTTCAGCTCCGTCTGATCTATCGGCCGCAGTGTTTAGGACCAAACCTTCACCGACTCACTCAGCACACACACAATGGATCACACACCGGGGACGGAGTGTGTGTGAGCATGTGTGTGTGTGTGTGTGTGTGTGTGTGTGTGTGTGTGTGTGTGTTGACCATATTCCTCGTCTCCGTCAGCAGCCAATTGGTCAGCTCATTAGAGGATCATACATCAGAGCCGGCCTGACCTCGTCCTCACTCTCTTCCCCTGATTCACAGTTTGGATCCACATTTTTAGACTCCGTCTCATTTTAGAAAACCCGAGTCTCCGTCTGTGGGATTTAGAGGACGAGACTTCAGTTTCTCGGCTGTTTTTACTCAGTTTTATTTACCTCTGAACTTCTGAGGCGTTCATAAACATGCAGCTGATTATCGTCGCTGCTGATAACTGAAGTCAAAACAGTGGAGAAGCCGCTCAGAGGAGCTGCTGCTGGGGCCACAGGGTAGTTTCAGTCAGGAGCTTTGAGTTCCCCACAGCAGAAGATTCAGTCATTACCTCCATGTTGTCTTGTGATGTTGGGAAGGCAGCGTGCGATGACGCCAAACACAAATAATCCATAATTCCCCTTAAAAAAGGCGCTCCTCACATGTGCAGAACTTGCCTTAGAAACATCATGTTTTTATGTTTTCTTCAGTATCACAGTGATCCAGTGACAGTTGTCTGAACATCCACAGGTTCACTGCTAACAGGAAGTGCTAACAGCTAATTCAGCAAAGTTTTAATGGACTTTCCATCAGCATGGAGGGACGAGATGATCACTGTGTTACTTTGTTGGGTGAACTGTTCCTTTAAAATGGAAGTAATGATACCACACTGTGAAGGAACAAAGTCGTAGTAAATCTTCACAGCCATGAAATGTTTGTTTAATTTATAACAAAACATCAGATTTTATAAGTGAAAGGAAACATACATTTCCCTCTGATGTGGTGGGACAGAAGTGGAAAGCTGCATGAGGAGAAAAGACTCGAGTATAAAAACCTCGTCACTGTTCTTCAGTAAACGACGAACCTGTTTACTCAGACGATCAGAAACCTGTAAACTGTTAGAAACATGTAAATGTTTTCTGTAAATATCACTGATGTGAATATAAATTCATTCTGACTCAATGTCAACATCACACCCAGAGGACGCATTTACATGTAAGATATGACTCTGACTCTTCTGAGATGATTTCTGAGACGTACTCTGAAAACATCAACATGCACCATCCTCAGGTCTCAGTGTGCTGCAGCCTCGCTGCTCCGAGCGACACAGCTGCTGTTTCCATGTAAATGTTGTGCAAATTTGACCCAAAACTCCACAAACTGGTGTAAAATGTAAATCAGTGTTTCTACAAACGAATGCGATGTGAAAGTTCTCGAGAGGTCGAAAACTCGGTCGTGTCATGAATTCATTTATTTCAGCTTTCTGTGATGAACTGGAGAGCAGAAATAATCCGACGCTGCATCGTCAGTGAGAATAAAGAGAGCAGGTTACATAACATCATCTTTATTCTGACATCATCTCCACCAGCTTTTATTAGTCTTGTTTTTCTTTTTATCAATACGAGACCCGCAGCAGAGACAGACAGAGAAATGTCTTTACATCTTGATGAATATTAGATTTGGTATCTGTTGGTTCATCAACCAAACACCTGCAGAAGTCGTCAGTTTTTCACCTGTCAGCTGTTCGTGTTGTGTTTTAATAATCACCTCACGTTACCCAGTTACTCAGTGTAGCGCTAACGTTAGCCTGACTTCAGCGCTCAGCTTACGTCAGGTCGGTGTTGGGAAGAGCTGCCAGTAATGAAAGAGACAGACGTACACTGTCTGAGTATAAGCTCCAGCGTTATCGCTTATGATCTTGACTGTGATTTTCTTCATTTTAGCAGAAAGCTAGGTTAGCTGAGTGGCTATCGCTAGTAAGATTAGTATCAAAATCAAAGACTCGAGGCTACAGACTGAGACCCTGAACTCATCAGGACACTGTCGTCGTGAGAAGTCTGGTCGATGTGGAGCGAGTGGAAAAAGAAAGAATGCAGGTTTTAAGGCACATGTTTTATTTTTGGTTGGTCGAGTTGCATCGTGGGTAATGTAGGCGCCAGGTTCTGAAGGTATCTGATGAATCTCTGATGAATCTCGTGACAAAATTCTCTTTTTTTAAGATCCAAACTTGTGTGAAAACAGACAAAACGCTGCTGTGTAAAAACAACCAAACATCCTTCTGATTCTGATTCTGAGGCTCATTAGAGCTCAACAAAGACTAACTTCCACTGCAAGCCCTGTTTTCTGTCACTGCACACACACACACACACACACACACACACACACACACACATATATCTCCTCCAAAATACAGCCACTTAACTCACCCTGACAGTCCCCCTCCAGTCCCGCTGCTGTTGCTATTGTCCTAATACTCACAAGCCAATTTCAGCAAACCCAGTTAACAGCCTGCAGAACTTCGCTGAGCTGATAGACTGACAGCTCTCTGACAAAAGGCACACAGGAGAAATTCCCCCGCCGCTAATATCTGCTGTCAGCCCGGACGCATCTAAAACGCCGCTAATGCGTCGCCCCTCTGCCGCCGTGCCCCCACCAACCACCACCCCCACCACCTCGCTGCAGCCGACAGAGGAGAAAGAGAGAGTGATATGAATACTCTGAGCATAACAATGCTGCAGGAGAAAAAACTCTGCTCTCTAATGGCGCCGGCAAATAGCGAAACATATTTAGTCTGACAAAAGGGGCTTCTGTGCGACGGGATGTTCAATCTTCCAGGTGTCAGTGCCTTCACACAGGAGGGGAAATGGGTGCCAGACAGAGAGACATCCAAACCCCAGAAGTGCATCCTAAGTAGGCGTCGTGTCGCAGAGAGCCGCCTGACGGTGATAGCAGCATGATGATGGCGATGATGATGATGATGATGATGATGATAGTGCTGCCATTTGGCCTTGATGGGACACCGTTTTTGTCGCCACGCAAACAGTTTGTGTCGCCGCTTCCTCTGTTTGGCTGCGTCTTGGAAAACAAAAGGGGTGTTTTATTGTGGCGGGGTTCGCTGGAGCTGGTTTCTCTCAGTTTAATGTCACGTTTACTGACTGAGTCGAGTCGCCGGGCGCAGTTTGTCCAGAACGTTCAGCTGAGAGGTCAAAATGTCCCCGAGCGGCTGATGTTAGCAGACCGAACAGTCTGAGAGATTTGATCTCAAGTAGTTCGAAGAGTTTAATTCGCTCTTTGACTCCAGAGCAGCAGCGTTTGCTGGTAACGGAGGTGATAGTCTGTTTCTCTGACCCAGCAGGTGGCCTCCCGGAGAAAAGGCCCAGCGTCTCCAACACACCGAGGGCTTCAAGTTGAAAATCTCTCAACTCCTCAGAAAGTTACTTGGTGACATCACTAGGCTCTTTTTTCTTCTCCTGGCCGAGGCGATGATATTCACTAGTTTATTTGGACTCAGTCGTCACACACCGTCCTGCTGCCACAGAAACTCTCTACAGAATTATACACAATTTATAAACAATAATTTGAGGAAATGAACCTTTTTCAAACATTAAACTGACCAACAGCAGCGTAACGAACAAACATCAAACAGGATCAGGACGCTCAGAGCTCAAACAGTCTTTAGTCCCATTTTTATAATCTTCCATACTTTAAGGCAGAGACACCTTAAAGCTCGCAGCAGGATGAAGAGCAGCAACTTTAAAAGCATTTTCACCAAAGACAGTTGAGGTTCGAGGAAGCACAGATTTGTCCGGCGTGGCCGAACGTTGCAGCTGCTGATAGTCGGGTCAGAACTGGAACCAGTCAAACCAGCTGTCTCATACGAGCGGCAGTGATGAGGTGAAGACCAGCGCCGGAGCTTTTTGTTTGTTTCTTTAGTTTAGAGTTTGACAGAATTTTCTTTTGCTACTCATTTATTCAGTTTAATGATTTCCTTGTTTAGCGTGTTCAGTATTTTATTGTGTTTGTTTGGGTATTGGGGGGGTAACACTGTGGGCACCCTGGGTTCGACAGGTATACGGGCAGGTGCAGGACCATGATGCACCTGGGTGGGCCTCTGGTTTTTCACCAGAGCAGGAAACACAAGCAGATTTATTCGTCTTTGTTTGCTTCTTGGAAAAATAAAACCAACACTGAACTTGTTTTGCCTGCTGCACCTCAAGCCCACGGTGCATTTATGACAAACGGACGCTACGACCTCAATCAGATCGAACATTTGAAGATACATTTGCGTTCAGATATGAAATTTCACCGGAGATTTACATCTTCAGCAGCAGATCAGACATCAGACGGTACTGAGAGACGGACCGACCCAAAGATTCCACTGGATGCATGTCGGCTGCGTTCAGGCTCCGGTACGGTTTTGCTCCGTCGTCCGTCATACGTCAACCTCCACCGGCTGCGTTGTGAGTCCGGCACGGTGCAGCACCGCCGGACAGCTGGAGCTGAGACCGAGGAGTTCCCGTGATAATTACAGAATCACGCAGTTAAAGGCATGTGTCATAGACACAACAACACGAAGTGGTCCCGACCGAAGGATTAGAAGAGTTTGTAATCGTCTCTTTTATGAGATTTTGTGCTGGCCTCAACACGGAGTGTTTTATTCTGAAAATTAACCGGATGTCATGTTGTTTGGTGTCTGACTTCCTGTCTGCTCTGTGCTGAATTCGGCTGAATTGCTGCGTCGTGCTCCGGCAGCCGGCAGAAATAGAAGATCTGTGTATCCGCTCTGAAACATGGTAAACAGGGCAAACTCCTAAAAAACCCTTCATCCTACATTTCCCATAAAGCAACTGGATATTTCATCAGACTCCACCTACAGCCAGGTTTTTAACCCTTCGTGCAGGAGCTCCTCAGATCGTCTCAGTTCACCTGTTGGGACGATTCCCAAACAACATGGAGGCTGCAGAGCGTTTAAACAACGTTACAGAGGTTTCACAGCCGCTCGAGGCCACAGCGTCCACAGCTCACTGCTCCGACCTCGTGCCTCAAACAATCATTTATCTTGTCCGCCGTGTTTCTGCGTATTTCTCTTCAAGCTCAGCGAGTCGGGAACCAAAAACGTCGCTAACTTGAGAGAATTTTCTGAGTCGGAAAATCATTTGTTCCGATTATTGTCAGACCCCATGAATGCACCATACACATACACATACACATACACGTGTTGGTTAGAGGAGTGTGAGCGACGTGCAGCGTCTTTACTGCGTGTGAGTAAAAGTACTGCGCCCGTCCTGCATCTGTACTGCATCATCATCACCGCAGCAGTAACCATGACAACCGTCTGCCATGCTGTATCTGCTGTACAGCCCGGGTCCGTACCTACAGACCGACCGGCTCTCATGTGTCACACACACACACACACACACACACACTGCTCCCTGTACATCCACCAGCTGGTTTCGTCTCTGCCAAGTCCTGTCAGTGTGTGTGTGTGTGTGTGTGTCTGTGTGTGTGTGTGTGTGTGTGTGTGTGTGTCAGAGCCGGCAGCCTTTTCTTTGTTTAGTTGAAATGACAGCAACAGCTTCTCCCTGTCTGCTGGAGCAGGACGTCAAACACACACACACACACACACACCCCTACAGTAGTGATGGTCGGGCAGCAGGCTAACACACACCTCTGTGTGTGTGTGTGTGTGTGTGTGTGTGTGTGTGTGTGTGTGTGTGTGTGTAAGCTGGTGCTGTAAGTTGTGAGGAAACAAGTGTTTATTTACATCATTTTAAAGATCATGCTAGTGTTTATATTTGTGTTTCATTTCTGTGTGTGTGTGTGTGTGTGTGTGTGTGTGTGTGTGTGTGTGTGTGTGTGTGTGTGGCAGGGTTTGGCCCCAGCCTGCCTGTAGACCCTCCCTCCCGCCTCATTTGCCTGCCGTCAGCCTGGAGATGGTTACCGTGGAAACCAAGGACTGCCATGATGGAGGGGAGAGAGAGAGAGAGAGAGAGAGAGACGAGTTGATTGGCAGATGTCTCTCTCTCTCTCTCTCTCTCTCTCTCTCTCTCTCTCTCTTCATGTCGATGACAAAAATAAATTTCAAAATAAAAAAATCAAGAGAAGAAACGATCTGTGTTTAATGTAAAGTGAAACGTCTGAAAAGTAGAGGAACAAAATAAAAAGTACTTGTGTAAAAACAGACTCTGGTGAAAGTAGAAGTGCTGATTCAGCTTCTTTACTCCAGTAAAAGTAATCGAGTACAGGCTCTGACATGTACTCAGAGTATCAGAGTACAAAGTCTCCCTCTGAAGGACATTTGTGGTCAAAGCTAACTGAAGCTCACGTCATATTAATATAATTCAAAGACTATTAAAGTTAAAGGTAGAGTAAGTAGGATTTGTCCCAGCTGTTCCTGAACGCACCACAAAGATAGTTGATAGTTGAGTCTCATTCCCAGGACGTCAAATAGCCACATGTTGGGTTGGTAAAGCGTCCCGAGCAGCAACAAAGAGAGAAAATAAGAAACTCTGCAGATACGAGACACTAACACGCCTTTTCTCCCCATTCAGCCTCCCTCTCTGTCTGTTCACGTCTTTTACGTCTTTGTTTCGTCTCGCTGCGTCTGCCGTGCGTGATGTGCTCTGATAGGTCGACATCAGTCTGTGATGTTGGGAAGGCGGCGTGCGATGACGCCAAATAACAATAATCCATAATTCACCTCAAATGCATCAAACTAAAGTAACGAGGCTGTTTTGAAGCTGTGAGGAGGAGAAAGTTCAGATGTTTGTGTTCAGATGTAGAGAGGGAAAGTCTCAGAGATACTCAGGTACAGGACAGATACCTGAGACATGGACTGAAGGACAGTAATGAAGTTTTGTACTTAGCTTCCACCTGTGATCACAGCAGACGAGCTGTCAGGATCCATCTGAGGTTTAAATCATCTCCAGCTGCTTCAGGTGTTCAGCAGAACGCTGCAACTCTGTTTTACTGTGAAGCTCCAGAAATGTTTCATGGACTACGAAGCTTCACCCGACGCTCCATCAGCGTTTTTGGGTGAACTGTTCCTTTAAAATAGTCCCAACATGACAGAGCCTCCATGTCCACATACATCTGTCTTTATCTCTGCATCACTCTCGTCCCTCCACCTCCTGGCTCCCAGCAGTCATTACTCAACAGTCGGCCAACACACACACACACACACACACACACACACACACACAAACACACACACACACACACACACACACACAAACACACACACACACACACACACAAACACACACACACACACACACACACACACACACACACACACACACACACACACAAACACACACACACACACACACACACACACACATATAATTCCTTCCACTACATCAGCGCTGTCTTGTCTGCGTCTTTGTGAAAATCTCTCTCTCAGTCTCTCTCTCATCGTAACAATAGCATGTTGTCTAAACAGACACACACACACAGCAGCCGTGTGTGTGTGTGTGTGTGTGTGTGTGTGTGTGTGTGTGTGTGTGTGTTTTCTCAAGGCATCATGGGAAAAAAAACAAGACAAAAACCAGGGATGAGGGACAAGAGAGAGGAAGAAGGAACAAGAAAAGACGAGCTCACAGGGGGAAATGGCGGTCTGTGAAAATTCACACACACACACACACACACACACACAAACACACACACACACACACAAACAACAGTGGCAAGATTTAATACAGCGTTGAGGGTATTGAGGGTGTGGAGGTGTGATTTGGGGGGAGTGGGAAACGTTGCCGTCGCTGCTGCCTCCGGTGAATTGGATCATCAACCACATCCCAAGACACACACACACACACACACACATTCAACCCCCCCCTACACACACACACACACACACACACACAGTTATTAGGTGGAGCAGGTACAGCTGGGACTTGGATTTAAAGACAACACCACCTGGCCTGATGGTAGTCTGACAGTGATTAACACACACACACTCGCCACACAAAGACACAAAGACGCAGATGCATGTACACACTTTCACATCACATGAACACAACACACACACACACACACAACACACGTTGAAACACTCCACGTCTCCTTCAGACGCGTTCTGCTGATGGAGCTCGTGTTTGGTCGACTTCATGTTGGATTTATGATCGATTCACGTGACAAAACAGTTTCTGACATTTTGTTTTCTTTTGTTCTCCACAGTCGACGTCTTGAATCAGTTTAAGCTCTATAGCAACAGGCGACAGTGTGTTAGCCTAGCTTAGCACAAAGACTGCAAACAAGGGAAAACAGCGAGCGACTCTCTTAACATTCATCCAGTGTTCATTGTTTCAGTCATGTTTCAGTCACATTCATCAGGGTGGATGGTGTCAGAAACATATTAGCTTAAAGACACAGTCCTGCTACTGTATTTACACACACACACACACACACACACACACACAGCCCCCTGTTCACTTCATTCGTTGCTTGTTTGGTTCGATTGTTCGTATTTCAGAGGAGGAAAAACAGTCGTCACCTTTCACCTCAACAGCAAACCTTCAACTCAAACAGAGAAACACAACCCGTGACAGCAGAGTAACACAACACTCACAGTAACACAACACTCAGCCGTGTGTTCTGCTGCTGTGTCAGTGCAGCTTCAGGATTTCCTTTTCTGGAAAACAGACGAAGCTTCAAACCAATCAGGCTTCAAAACACAGCAGAATATTTACAGTGATATTACCGTCACTCTTCACCACGGTGCTGTTCTTTTCTTCATTTTACGTTTTACAACCTGCAAGACAGTCACGTAACTTTCATGAAGCTACAGCGGATAAACCCGCTAAAGGGAGCTGGATACTTCAAGCCTACATACATGATGGCCTGCCTCAAGACTGAGGCTGAAGCCACGACGATGATCCATGTCCTGTTCTGCAGGGTGGAGCGAGTCACATATGAAAGGTACGATAAGGAAACATGTTTGCTCAGACTGTCGGATCAGATTAATGCTTATTTCTTGTTTTCAAACAGGATGTTCCTGTTTCAACGTGACGAGAAGAGGCTGGTAGGATGAGGACAAACTGGTAACGTCAGCTGGAGCTGCTGAAGTGTAGCTTAACATCCAATGAAGAGCGGGACGGAGCTGCTAACGTTAGCATGAACTGTGATTTAGTTTTTGGTGTTTTAGCCTCAGGTCGAGCAGATGTTCTTCGGTATTTCTCTTCGTTTGGTTTATTATTCTTTGATATTGTTGCCGAGGTCTCGTCCGGTATTTTAGCCGTAGTTTGAAAAAACTTTAATGATGACAACAAACTGGTAACGTCAGCCGGAGCTGCTGCAGTGTGAACTTCCTGATGCCCAGCTCGTCCGTGGCCGGTTCCCTCAGCGGATCAGTCCAGAACAGGCTTTTTAACACAAACTGTAAACCCACAAAATGTAGTTAGTTCTCAGTTGTTCTCTGGACTTTGAGGTAACACTGGGTGAGGCTACTAGTAAGTAGCTAGTTAGCCAGGTTTGCTAACATTAGCAGCTAATATGAGCACACTGTTTAATTCAGTTTTTAGCGTTTAAGGCTCAACACTCAAACTTAGAGCTGCACACAGGAAGTCAGAACTAAACATTGTCACAGGGTTTTACTGATTATAAGACAAATATTAAATATCACCAGACTGAATCTTTGAGCCAAAAATATTACTGGACTAAATATTGGATCAAATATTTTAATATTTGTGGAGGAAATGAAGAGCTGACAGAGAACGAGAGGAAAAGCTACAAAGGAAGTAAGGAGGACGTAAACAAAGAGACAAAGAGATAAACAGTGACAGACTGTTGGAGAGTTACTGAATTCCCCTGATCACCGACACGCTAACACACACACACACACACACACACACACACACACACAGTTTGAACACACAAAGAAACAGTGATATGATGTTTAATCTGAACACACACTCAGAGACATGAACCCCAGAGACTGCAGGAGCTGAGGGGATTTGTTACAGAAGTCTTTGTGTCTGTAAACTCAGTGAGGCTGTTGGGAAAACAGAAAGCCCAGAGCTCAGCCTGACACACACACACACACACACACACACACACACACTCACACACTCACACACACACACACACACACACACAGTAAATACAGTTGAATGGATCATTGGAAAATAAGATGCTGTTTCAGTGAATCACTGATAAAAACAGAAGCAGAACTTCTGTCCGTCGGAGGGAAACTTCCTGATCCGGTGGAGCCGCTGCAGCGCCAGGCGGGTGGCACCGGGCAGCTCGCAGGCTCAGCCCAACCTTTACTGGAGAAACAAAGGCGTCTGAAAACAAAACAATAATATTGATTTGAGGAAAGATGTCAGCTCTGTGCGTGATGCTGACAGTGATGCTGCTCTGTTTGTTTCAGCTGAACAAAGCAGAGAGCAGCAGCATCAGCTGGCTGATTAGCATGGAAAACAAAAGCACACACACTGCACTCATTCTCTTTATTAACGTGCTGTTGTCTTGTTGTAATGACACCTAGACGCAAACAGGAGGACGCGTTCTCACACTGTGACAATGACAGACAGCCACGCACACAAACAGAGGATTACACTGATACATGGGGCCGATAACAGGTTTTTACTGTGCCGGCAGTGATCGCTCTGACACTCTGGTCCAGAGTGAGACGTCACAAACCTGACTGACACCAGAGTTCATGTTCACACTCACACAGGAAGTTACACACTGACGAGCCTGACAGCAGCCGAATACGTTCAGATCAGAGAGCAGGAGACGTTCTTCTTTGTTGGTGTCTAAACTGTTCGTGTCCTTTTTCAGGGCCGACGGGCGTCTTCAGGGCAGTGAGTGTCCGTGTCCTCTGGACGGTGCAGCCTGTCCTGCAGCGTGTCCTGCAATGTGTCCTGCAGCGTGTCCTGCAGCGTGTCCTGCAGCGTGTGCTGCAGCGTGTCCTGCAGCGTGTCCTGCAGTGTGTCCTGCAGCGTGTCCTGCAGCGTGTCCTGCAGCGTGTCCTGCACCGCTGAACGACCACTGTTGGATGCTTTTTAGCCGATTCAGCGTGTAGAATCAGCGGCAGCTCGTCAGAGAGAGAAATCACTCTGATTGGCTGTTCAGGTCAGAGGATCAGTGCAGAGAAGAGAAACTAAAGTCTGTCGCTGTCTCCACCATTTCACCCACAGCTGTTTCTTCTCTATCAGAAGAGGCTTTATTAGTTCACATTAATCATAAAACAGTTTGTGTATCTGCACGGAGGTATTTCCTTTCCACGCTCCAGCTTGCAGTCTGCGGTGTGTTCATGTGCAGCTCTTTGGCCGAGGTGAGGCGACGCAGCAGTCTGCCTTCGTTCTGTGATGTTTTTACTTTTACTGTAACAGAAGTGTGGTCTTTGCTTCAGTGTGCACAAGACACTTTAGATACAAACAGACCCATTAAAACACATCGACACAGAAACGTAACAGGAGCTCCATCAACAGGAGCAGCGCTACGTCTGAAAGTGAGTCAGAGACACAAATATAAAGTGCTGTCGTCACTTGTTTAGATCTTTTCAGAGACAAATGATTTTCTGTTTGTTGTTCGATGTTTCAGCCTCACAGATGTGAGTGACTCACCTGACACACACGACAAAAATGTTTTCTACCTTCCAGGTTTCTTCCTGAGCAGATTTTCTCCTCCAGTTCCTGCACAGCCTGCAGCATTTACATGTTGATGTAACAGATGTTTAAATGACGTTTCTCAGCTCAACAATAAAACCTCCATGGATCATAAGTTCATGTTAGCAGTCGTATGGAGCTGGTCTTCAGTGGAGCGCTCCTGTCAGCGGTTTTACAGACGCCTCTGTTATAATGGTGGTTTAATGAGGAAATGATTGGAGGCTGCAATACCGCGAGTGTCCACTGGACAAAACTGGAGGCAAGTCTGAGCAGCGTGAGGCTCTGATTGGCTGTTGAAAGAGGTGACCTGTCTCCTGCCTCTGGTGACCTGACGAGCTGAGTCGCAGGTGACGACGTCGGCCGGCCTGAGTTTCATCTCGTTGTAAAGGTTTTAGTCTGGACTGGACCGAACACGGACACGAAGTCAGAAGTGTTTCGTCCGAACGTCCAGAGAATGAAAACAAAAGTTTTTAAGAAATGAAAGAAAAGAAAAAAATCCCTGAAGTCGTTCTTTTGAGTTTCCTTCAGTCATCTCTTCACAAGGACTTCCTGCTGAGTGTGTGTGTGTGTGTGTGTGTGTGTGTGTGTGTGTGTGTGTGTGTGTGTGTGTGTGAATGTAAATGACATAGCACCTCCAGAACGTAAAGACACAACACTTGCATGGACTCTGATTACTGAGGTAAATACACAGCATGGGTGAGGCAACTCGCTGCAGTGTGTGTGTGTGTGTGTGTGTGTGTGTGTGTGTGTGTGTGTGTAAGCCTCTGTCGTAGTGCGATTGTTTAAGCGGAGCAGTGGTTTGTGGGTAAACATGCTGATGCTGTTGGAAGTTAAACATATTGTTAAAGGCGCCACAAACACGCCGCCGCCGCCGCTGAGAAGAGCGGTGGAGCGAGCTTCACTTCCTCTGATAGAGAGAGAGAGAGAGAGAGGACAGATCTGCTCTGAGCGACGAGAGACGAGGACAACTGGAGTTTCTCTATCTGCGCTAATGTGGTGCTGCATTCAATTGCACTGAAAAATCAGGACATTTTCAGGAGACCTGCTCTCGTCTCTCGTCTCCCCCCGTTTATCTGTTCCACCAACGGATCATCTGTATCTGCACTCAGAACAGGCGGGGCTTAAACTGCAGGTGGGTGGGGCTTAAACTGCAGGTGGGTGGGGCTTAAACTGGAGTGGGCGGGGCCAAGTGGAAGTTGATTTAAGCCTGAAGTTGATCAGAAGTCACTGAACGTAGTATTTATTTAATGAATAAACGTCAGTAATCAGCCACATGAGTGCAGATATTAATAAACTCATAAAACATAGTGTACATGGTACCTGAGGAGTTTCTGTGTCACGTTTGTGTTTTTGTGTCACGTCACATTTTTTGTGGTTTCGTGTCGTGTTTTATCATTTTTGGTCATTTTATTTATGTTTTGTGTCGTTGCCTCGTCCCGTGTCTTGTCATGTTGTGTAACATCACGTTGTTTTGAATGATTTTATGTGTCGTCATGTCACTTCGTGCTGTTGTTGCTTGCGGGCCTGACGGCCCACAGAGTCCTGCTCAGGAGGTGAGTGAAGTGTTGTATGAGCAGTAGAAACGTCCTCCCTGCCGTCACATTAGGTCCATTTAGCTGTAAATGTGTGTAAACGTTGTCTCGGTGCCGGTCGGAGGTCGGGAGGTTGTGTCGGGGTGTTAATGAATCAGGTCGTAGAGACGGAGAGAAGCTCCTCCGGGGGAAACGCCGCCTCGCTGTTTTCAGTGAGTTTCTGGTTTTACAGGAACACAGATGTGAAAATGCCGTCACATCATAATAATGACTTTATGTTAATGTGCTTCTCTGCAGAGATGTGACATAATTAATAAAACCAGCAGCAGCAGCAGCAGCTGACACGTCGCACATCGCTCACAGCTTCCAGCCCTGAAGGAGCGCAGATGTTGATATACAGTCAGACGGGTTCTGTTCTGGTTCTGTTGGTCAGTGAACTTTTATTTTAGATCACAAATATATATTCAAAAATGAAGAATCATAAAAAAAGTGTTTTTTTACTGTTTCTTTTAATAATACAAACAATCATTGTACAAATATCCAAACATTAGAAAATAACATCACTAAAACTACAATATGAAATATTGTAAATTAATTAATACATTTAATCATAATTAATGAAATAATACATTAAATTAATGCAGTAATACAATGATGTTAACATACTAATATCTCTTGTCCAACAAAATCATTTTTATTTAATAAAAATATCAAAATCATACTTTAAATATAAAACACACAAGAATATCACAGAAATAATAAAAATTACTTAAATACATTTAATAATAATTAATGCAACTAAATCAATATATTAATACAATTATTTTAACAAACTAATATCAATGTTCTAACATTTTTTTTTTTTATTACATTTTTTTTAATTAAACACTTATCAATAAATAACCGTCACAACAATAATAATAGTACATATTTTTGAAAAATTATGTCATGAATTACTTTGAAGTATTTTGATTTTCAAAACTGAAATTTAATTAATCTCTCTGTTTTCTTCCTGAATGAATTCATTCTCTTATATATTTTCTTTTTTAAATAATTAAACAGTTTCTTCGTCGGCTCTCTTCGGCCTCCGTACATCAGAAGTCTGTTCTGTATCTTCAGTTCAGTAAAGTTTTGTACCTGATATTTATTATTTGTATATTATTTTATCTGTGAGCGTCTCAGATGAGTCCTGACTTTAATAACGAGCCTTGATTTATTAATTTAAACCGTTTAAAATGGTTCTTCTCTGTGTTCATGAGTCAGCGGTCGACGACTCGTTAACTCCAACAGTGAGAATCTTTAATTAAACATTCATAGAAACACTTTCTTCCTTTAAATGATCCAGATCTTATTCCTGGAAGATAATTCTTTATAAAACCTTCAGATTATTTATTCTTCAGTGTGTTTCCCTCTCCCGCCCTCCCACGCTGCCTCCCCCTCCTCTCGCTGCTTCTCACCCAGAGATGGAGACGACGACAGCGATGGCAGGACGACACGTTCCCTCGCTGAGCAATAAATCTCTCAGCTGTGTAACACGATCCCGGCGGTGTGATACCTGCTCCGACTCAAACACAGACCTGTTGTCTGAGACGAAGATGAAAACAGGAATAATTGGCCCGGACAGAGGAGGGTCGGGACGCAAACTGCTGTCGATGTTTGTGTTCGAGGCTGACAGAGCGCTGAATCACCGAGGAATAAAAGAGAGAAGCCTCCCAACGTTTTGTCTGCTTCACACTCCACATGAAGCCGCTGCATCACAACAAGACGACAAACCAGAGGACGCACACACTCAGCTGCCAGTTTAACAGACACACACATCCGAAGCCACGAGGAGGAAGTGCTCACAACTTCCACTGAAACAGTTCACGACCTCGAACACGAGCGAGACCATCGCTGTTTCTTCATTACCGGCTGCAGCAGCATCAGCTAAACGTTAGCTCAACGTCAGCTAAACGCTAGCTAAACGTCAGCTAAACGTCAGCTAAACGTTAGCTAAAACGTCAGCTAAACGCTAGCTAAACGTCAGCTAAACGCTAGCTAAACGTCAGCTAAACGTCAGCTAAACATCAGCTAAATGCTAGCTAAACGTCAGCTAAACGCTAGCTAAACGTCAGCTAAACGTCAGCTAAACGCTAGCTAAACGTCAGCTAAACGTCAGCTAAACGTCAGCTACATTTCTGCAAAACCAAAAATTCTTTATGTTGCAACTTTGTTTAGGTTCAGTTTTCTGTTTCTCTCTCGTCACACTGATGCTCCGGTTGGGTTTAGGCACAAAAGCCATTTTGTTTAGGTTAGAAAAACATCTGGTTTGGATTAAATTCTGGTTCTGGTCGCTGCGCTCGGACTGGAATGGGGAGAAAAGGCGTGTTAGTGTCTCGTATCTGCAGAGAGTTTCTTATTTTCTCTCTTTGTTGCTGCTCGGGACGCTTTACCAACCCAACATGTGGCTATTTGACGTCCTGGGAATGAGACTCAACTATCAACTATCTTTGTGGTGCGTTCAGGAACAGCTGGGACAAATCCTACTGACTCTACCTTTAACTTTAATAGTCTTTGAATTATATTAATGTGACGTGAGCTTCAGTTAGCTTTGACCACAAATGTCCTTCAGAGGGAGACTTTTTACTCTGATACTCTGAGTACATGTCAGAGCCTGTACTCGATTACTTTTACTGGAGTAAAGAAGCTGAATCAGCACTTCTACTTTTACCAGAGTCTGTTTTTACACAAGTATCTGAACTTCTCCTGGAGGAAACACTGTGTGGACTGTGACTCCTCTCTTCTCGAGTATGAGAATACACCATTACCATTAGCCGTCATGTAAAGTAAAACTAATAAAGTATCATCAGCACATTAAGCGGCTGCGTCTGCCGTGCGTGATGTGCTCTGATAGGTCGACATCAGTCTCGTGATGTTGGGAAGAAGGCGTGCGATGACGCCAAATAACAATAATCCATAATTCACCTCAAATGCATTCAAACTATCTGAAGTACAGTAACTAAGTATTTGTACTCAGTTACTTCCCACCCCTGCGTCCAGAATCCTGAGAGTTTAATAACTGATGTAAAACATTTTAACAATAATGAATTAATAACATGTTGACTGAAACAAACTGCTTGTTCTGTGTGAAGTAATCAGTGTCGGCCTCCTGCAGCCGACTGTGTGTGTGTGTGTGTGTGTGTGTGTGTGTGTGTGTGTGTGTGTGTGTGTGTGTGTGTGTGTGTGTGTGTGTGTGTGTGGTGTGTGTGGTGTTTGCAGGCTGCAGTCATCCAACAGGGCTAGTTGAAACTAATCTTGATATGTTGAACAAGCAAACCGAAGCAGCAGCCTCCTCCTCCTCCCCCTCCTCCCCCTCCTCCCCCCTCCCTCACCCGCTCTGATAAATAATAAACGACCTTTGAGTGGCTCCAATTTATGAGCCGGTGAGAGCGGGGGCCCGATAATGGACTAATTAGTTGTATCTCACATTAACTGATATCGGACACTCGGCTCCTCAATGCTAACTTTTATGTCTGGGATCTGCCCCGGGGGCCCCGATTTGGGACACCCAAAATGGAGGGGGGAGGAGGGTAGATGGGGTAATTTTCTGTTCCGGTGAGAGCAGGGGAGAGTGGGGGAGAGTGGGGGTGGGCGGGTGGAGGTATTTGGGAAAAGGATCGACAGCTACTAACAGGTATTTCTGTGTATCAAAGCTTCCACAATCCCCGACGGAAACAAACCAGAGAGGAAAAATGCACAAACTGACAAAGTGGATCTCAGAGTCCGGTGGAGCAGCAGCAGCAGAGGTGGAGGTGGTGGAGGTGGTGGAGGAGGAACAAGGCAGGGCGGTGAAAACAGGTGAGGCTTTGTTTGGCTGAGTTTCTGAGGTAGATCCATATCAGGAATCCTCTCCCGCTCTGCCTCGCGCTCTCTCCGAGGCGGATCGGTTTACGGCGTGGAGACTTGCTGTCGCCTCTCCGTCGGCTGACAGACAGGCAGGAAGGAGAGAGAAGAAGAAGAGGAAAGAGAAGAAGAAGAAGAAGAAGAAGGAGAAGAAGAAGAAGAAGAAGAATCAGAGGAAGAAGAAGAAGAAGAAGGAGCACCTCAGTCCAACACAGAGAGGGTTCAGATGAGATTAGATCACAGTTTTATGATCCCTGAGGGGAAACAGGGACGATCCAGCAGCAGAGAACTGGATACTGATAAGAGCTGAGCACAGAGCAAACAGAGCGCTGCAGATAATACAACATGTACAAACAACAATAAACAAGACGAGGAGAGAACGAGCACAACAAAAGAGGCGGATGAAACTACTTATGTGATGTGACAATAAACCGAGATAACGTGACCCGGAGATTAAAGATTAAAGTCAGAGGAGTCTGCAGCTACATGCTAACACCAGCATGCTAACAGGCTCACAGTGACTGATGCTGATGTTTAGCACGTATAATGTTTACCATCTGAGTTTAGTGTGTTAGCATGCAAACATTTGCTAAACAGAGTTAAAGGAGTGCAGCTGTTGAGATGAAACAACCCTTTAAGACCAAACAGACACGACTAGACATTTCCATGTTACCATGGCAACCCTGGTATTAGCCTATCATCAAAAGTTAGGAATACTTTAGCTACCTAATCATTTTAGTTACTACCAAAACATTTTAGTTACTTTAGCTGCCTAAAGACGGATGCATAATTAAAATACGTCAAAATGCAGAAATCAGCAACAATAATGTGAAGTTAGCTAAACGTGAACGAACAGGGAGGTGTGGGGCTGCACGGCCGAGGCTGACCCGAACCAAGTGCTGTTTGTACCTGAACCTAACCAGAACAGAAGCAGAGTGCACGACTTAAAATGTAAAACTGAACATAAAGAAATGTGAAGTGTCAACATATCTGTGCTGCTGTTAAACACAACATGCCTCACACAGAGGCTCAGATACAAGAAAGGGTTGCACATAAAAAAGATGTGACGTGTTTGATAAACGACAAGAACACACAGGACGGAAACTTGTTGCTGAGGTTCGTAGAAACGATGAAACTGGACCTGATGTGACGCTCCACACCGCTCTGCTCTCCGGCCCACTGCAGAGTGTTTGTTCTGGAGTTTAATCCCTGACATGACGCCTCAGTCCTGCTCCGACACTGAAAGTAATCCAGTCCAACACACAAAGGAGAGAGGAGGAGGAGGTGGGGGAGGAGGAGGAGGGTGAGGAGGAGGAGGAGGAGGTGGGGGAGGAGGTGGAGGAGGTGGGGGAGGAGGAGGAGGAGGGTGAGGGGGAGAGAAGTAAATCTGAGACGTAGAGCAGGTTTAGATAATTAGTCACCTCATTTCCAATTAATTAACACAGAACTGCACCGCGCTGTAACCTGGGCTGCAGGTATGTGTGTGTGTGTGTGTGTGTGTGTGTGTGTGTGTGTTACATGACACGTTAGCTGAAGTGTTTAACAAATGACATTTCTGTTCAGACATGTCGCAGCCTCCTCCCCGCTGATCCACAGATCTGAGACTCGTACTTCAGTAAAAGTACCAATACCACACTGTGACAATACTCCACTACAAGTAAAAGTACTCATGTTGCAGTAAATAGTTCTCTGTTGAATATCAGCGCTGCATGAACGTGTATGATCCTACAGCATGTGTGATATTTGATAAATAAATCATGTAACTACAGCTGAAGGTATAAAGTACACTCAAAGTATTACTCAAATCAAGTAAAAGTACCTCTGCTTAAATACTGTACTTGAGTAAATGTATTTAGTTACTCTGCACGACTGGATGTTCAGATTGATATCACTCTCATGTCTGTTCAGTAAATATGAAGCTTTGCCTCTGATGCAGCATGTAATCTGTAAAGTAACTAAGTAACTAAAGTTATCAGATAAATGTAGTGGAGTAAACAGTACAATATTTGCCTCCAGATCGTAGTAGAGTGCAAGTATAAAGTAAAAGACAATGGAAATACTTTTACTTAATAATTTTACTAGTAGTAACTATCCGTAAAGTAATATTGTAACATGATATCTCTGCTTTTACTCAAGTATGACTTCTGAGTACTACGCTGCTGTGCACTGTGTACTTTTATACTTATACATTTTCTTCATAACACTTTTCTACTTTTACTTAAGTATTTAGTGTAATTATTATTTAGCAGTTTATTTATATATATATATATATATATATATAAACATATATATATGTATATATATGCATATATATCGATGTTATTGTTTATTGTTATGTTCTTGTCATCAGTGTTACAGCTCCTGTCAATCAAATTGAAATCGTTATTAATGATTAAAAAGATAAATCTGATTAACGAGCTCTGTGACACTGACTCACTTCAGTGTGTTCAGTGTGTGTTCAGTGTGTTCAGTGTGTGTTCAGTGTGTTCAGTGTGTGTTCAGTGTGTTCGCAGTGTGTTCAGTGTGTTCAGTGTGTGCGCAGTGTGTGTTCAGTGTGTGTTCATTGTGTGTTCAGTGTGTTCAGTGTGTGTTCAGTGTGTGTTCAGTGTGTTCAGTGTGTGTTCAGTGTGTGTTCATTGTGTGTTCAGTGTGTTCAGTGTGTGTTCAGTGTGTTCAGTGTGTGTTCAGTGTGTGTTCAGTGTGTTCAGTGTGTGTTCAGTGTGTGTTCAGTGTGTTCAGTGTGTTCAGTGTGTGCGCAGTGTGTTCAGTGTGTGTTCAGTGTGTGTTCAGTGTGTTCAGTGTGTGTTCAGTGTGTGTTCAGTGTGTTCAGTGTGTTCAGTGTGTGTTCAGTGTGTTCAGTGTGTGTTCAATGTGTGTTCAGTGTGTTCAGTGTGTGTTCAGTGTGTGTTCAGTGTGTTCAGTGTGTGTTCAGTGTGTGTTCAGTGTGTGTTCATTGTGTGTTCAGTGTGTTCAGTGTGTGTTCAGTGTGTGTTCAGTGTGTTCAGTGTGTGTTCAGTGTGTTCAGTGTGTTCAGTGTGTGCTCAGTGTGTGTTCAGTGTGTTCAGTGTGTGTTCAGTGTGTGTTCAGTGTCTTCAGTGTGTCTTCAGTGTGTTCAGTGTGTGTTCAGTGTGTGTTCAGTGTGTTCAGTGTGTGTTCAGTGTGTTCAGTGTGTTCAGTGTGTGTTCAGTGTGTTCAGTGTGTGTTCAGTGTGTGTTCAGTGTGTTCAGTGTGTGTTCAGTGTGTGTTCAGTGTGTTCAGTGTGTGTTCAGTGTGTGTTCAGTGTGTTCAGTGTGTGTTCAGTGTGTTCAGTGTGTTCAGTGTGTGTTCAGTGTGTTCAGTGTGTGTTCAGTGTGTGTTCAGTGTGTTCAGTGTGTGTTCAGTGTGTGTTCAGTGTGTTCAGTGTGTGTTCAGTGTGTGTTCAGTGTGTTCAGTGTGTGTTCAGTGTCCTCTCGGTCTGACAGGCCGTCATCCTGTCGACTTGTTGCTGTGCTGCTGAACATACTTGTCAGGACATCTTCCAGCTGCTAAAACCAGCATGTCCTCCAGCGCTGGCACTGGTCCCAGTGTGTCAGAGCGCAGAGAGCCGCTGCAGGCAGAGTGACACTGATACTGAGAGCTGCCTCCTGTCAGCTGCTGAGCTGGAGCACAAACCTGCACCGCTTCTTTACATTCACTGTTTGAAGTGCATGTTAGCATTAGCCACCAAACATCCTTTAGCTACTTTAGCTGTAGATAGCTAATTCCTTAAGCTTCTCAAGCTCTATCACGTACATGTGGTGTCCTTTATCTTCTTAAGCTTCTGCTGTCAAACATCATTGAGCTTCGTAGGTTTAGCTCCCTGATCTACATGAGATACCTGAGAACAGCTGAGCCAACACACCTGGTCTCAAGTGCTGAAGGTCAAGTCGTCTCCGCTGCTGCCACCAAGAAACTCAGTGTCGTCTGAAATCAGATGGAATCTTATAAGTTCATAAACAGATGGGAAGTTTTTACTCACCTCGCTCAGGAGTCGGCAGTCCTCACAGTCTGTCCTCCAGGAGAAGTTCAGACACAGGCTCTGAAATGTAAAAATTCCATAACCAGCAACAGCTGATTGACTGCGGTGTAAAATAATAAAATAAATCACCTGTCGAGTTGATTTCTTGCTCGTTGAACATGTTGCCGTGTTTTATCCGCAGGTTGTGAAACTCCAGTCCGGCCTGAATAGAGTTGGTTTGACTTGATGAACGGCGGACGTGGCTCTCCTCTCTGCACACACACGTCGGTTAAGTCGATTTTGACAAGCAATTAGGAAAAAAGGCCCACAGAAATATTTCTCAAACAAAAGCTCTTGATAGCTTAATGGTTGGTAAATCCAGGCCTCCTGCAGGCTGGAGCCAGGTGGGAGGATCAGGGGCACCTCCAGGAGTCAGGACTGGAGATCTGAGCCAGGACAAACCAGAACAAGGCTTACACAGGATTTTACAGTCATACGGGCATATTAAAACACCCACAGACATTTGACTTTTGTCTTTTTGTCTGAAGGGTTTAATCTGCACTTCACTCCTGGGTCAGTAAGCTGCGACTGGCTGTGATGGAAACACCAACACTCGGGTGAACACACTTGTTTTGCTCCTTTTCTAAACACTTTCACACTTTTTAAAGCAACGCTCACACATCGTTCATCAACGCTGGGTTTGAAAGATTCAAGTGAAAGATATTTAAGGAGTCACCACAGTAACGCTGTCCCTGACCTCCGTGCTGCCTTCGTGAGGTCAGCGTGACACACCAGGAAAAAACAACTCTTACAACCGTATTTAGTGAAGTTCTGCTTGATGTTTCTCCTCCATCGTTGTTCAGAAGATCGTCTCCCTGTTTAATGAGCGACTGACTCGTCAGACTGTTGCTGCCCTGTAATTAATTTATAAACGCTCATAGTATCACAGTCTGGATCACCGTGATCTATAAGGATCGTTATATTAAGAAACCGTCTAAGATGTCTAAGATAATATTTGTTTCAGGTCTTAAAATCTGTCTCGGGAACATTGTGAGTAAATTAAAGATGATTAGCACATTATTGTGTTTTAATGTGTGATCACGTCTTTTCAAAGCAGCTGTCGTCGGCCCCAAACATCAATATTTTGTCGATATTTCAGACACTTTTCCGAAAGAGATTTGCAGACCCACAGATTGTGTTATTTTTGTTGCCAGGTATAATTTTAAATCATAACGACGAGTGCTCACTGTGGACAGATGAACTGTGAGGATTACCAGCTGACCTCTGGAGCAGACCGACTCTCTCTGATCCACTTTTGTATTTTCTGAGTTTCTTTTCTTTGACATTTCTGTGTTTGAACATGAACTCAGAGCTGCAGCCGAAACAATTCAACACGACAAAGAAACACACAGAAGAAGCAGTTCACACTGGTATTTTCTCTTCTTTTTGATTCTCCTTCTGGACTAAAACCTCCAGACACTTTGAAGCAATCAGGAAGCGACAATAAACGGTGTCCCAACAACCATCATCCCTGCAGGTCCGGACCATCTGAACAGAGGAGGTTCATCCGGCGGCTGAAAGCCTCGATGACGAGCATGAGAGCTGCTCGTCATCGTGTTTTAAAAAGCAGCTGACGCCAGTGTTTCCTTTAGATGAAGACGCTCACCGCGGTTGTTCTGTAAACTGTTCACCTGACAGGGTTTCGGAAAAACAGTCTCGTTTTAAAACATTCAAAATGATTTTTTTAACAATCCAAAGAGTTTAAAAGGTTTCAAACACACGAGTATTCATTCGTTTTCTGTATTATCCTTTGCAGGGTCGCAGCTGGGCGGGGCCAATCCCAGCTGGCGTTGGCCGAGCGGCGGTCTACACCTTTGACGGGTCGCCGTCACAGTGGTGAGTGATTTCTGCTGCTGAAGGAGTGACTCGATCAGGGGAAGACGTTTTCATTTGGGGTTTTTTGTGTCTGATTGCAGATATTTAAAAACTGTACGGTGCAGTACGTTGGCTCTGATGGAGCTCCTGATTCTCACTGTGGACGACGCTGTCTAGAGTCATGAGTTATTGCTGATCAGCACTGAATTATCTGAATTTTCTCACTAAGTCTATCAAATAAATGAGGTGGAGTGAAAGTATGAAGTAGCAGAAAATGGAAACACGCCGTGTGAGGGTCTTTGTACAGTTGATCCACGACGATGGATCTGATATCGAGCGTCTGTGGATGTTTTATCCACTTTTCGATGTTGACATCCTGCTAGCTGGACGCTAAGCGGACAAGTTTGAGTTCCCAAAGTGCTTTGGGAGTCTTTCAACCAATCAGTGCAACCGATTGTGTGTCGCGGGGTTGATGTCATACAGACATTATGACACAGAAAAAACAGAAATACGAAGCAAAAATTGGACACAAAATCATCACGAGAGGAAATAAAAAGGAATAAAAACATGTCAAATCAACACAGTCAGTTTTAAAAGAAGTTCCTGACTCTGCTTCATCTCCTCAGGGAGCTCGTTTCAAAGTCGAAGGGGTCCTGACGGCACCTTTAGTTTTGAGCGTGGCCTCGAGGACCTGAGGAGCTCACATGGGGTTTAAGAGAGGTCTGAAGAGACGGCAGGTCAGGAGTGATGTTGGCCGATCATCTCAACCTGCAAAGTAACTCAAACAAAGTCAGTACTGGGGTAAATGTACTCAGTTACATCCATCCTTTCCTTGTAATGGAGTATTTCTACATTTACTTGAGTACTGCGTCCACCTCTGCTGCCTCCTCAGCCTCTCTGCCTCTCTGTTTTCATATATCAGGACTGCATGTATTATCACGTCCATACACTCTGTCCACACGCTGCAGAGAAACATTCAATCTGGGCAGGCGACTCCGTGTGTGTGTGTGTGTGTGTGTGTGTGTGTGTGTGTGTGTGTGTGTGTGTGTGTGTGTGTGTGTGTGTCAGCTGCACTGTGAACAGAGCTCGACTCTCTGAGGATCCACCAGCAGCCTGATCAGCACTCTGAGCTGTGGAGACGCCTGATGCCAAACAGATCAATGATGGTTCCTGTCTGGCCAGGCGGACGCTCCTTCTGGAGAACCAAGTCTTCCATCACAACATATTGAGGGCAACAAACCACCACCCATCACCCTCCCTCCCTCCCTCCCTCCCCCATCCTCCCCCTTCTTCCTCCCTCCTCCGTCCTCCCCCACAGAGAGGCAGAAAAGGGAGAGTGGACTGCAGACAAAGGCTGGCACAGAAAACACGGCTGCTCGTCAGAAACGACAGGACTTCAGTCGTGAACGGAGACGATCAGACGATCAGACGCAGCAAACTGCCACCAAACGTCTCCAGGAGCCGATCAGACAGGAAATCATTCACATTCACATTAATAACGTCTATTTGATTTATTAAGAAAAACAACGCTGGAGGCAGATTTACAGCTGTGGACGGTTTACTTCCTTTTCTTGCATACTTTCCTTTTTAGAGGGAAATATATTATTATTATTATTATTATTATTATTATTATTATTATTATATTGCACTTTTACTCCATTACATTCAGTATGTAATAAAACAAATACCACAAATATGGATGTGTAGCAGGTTGAGATGAGACTTATTGATCCACGAAGGGAAATTCAATATAAAGTCATTAAAATGAAAACATTAAAGTGCTGAACACATCAGTCTGTTAATAATTCACATTTAACTACTTTCACTTCTGGTTCTTAGATGCAGATACCTGCATGAGACTTTTAATGCAGAAGAGTTTTCTACACTTTGCTCGACTTTTACTTCAGTGAAAGATAAAACGTCTCTGCCTGCTTTAATCTCTGAAGATGAGTCTGAACTTCAGCCGGCACAGAGTTAAACTACATAATTATCGTCATTATAACCATGTTATCATGATCTGTAACTCTGCTGACGGAGAGTTTTGTTTCTATTATTGGTCAATAAATTATCCTCAGAACAAACTAAAGTGTCATTCAGACATATTATCTGATGTGTGTCGTTAACATGAGATCGATATTTCATTTTTAATATCACGGTTATCGTGACGCTCCTACTCTAAACATTTTCAGGAAGCAGATCAGTGAAAAACGAAAGAAAAATAAAATGTTTGTCAAACGATTAATTCAGTTGTTAAAGTCCATAACGTGTGCCACAGACATTAACAGCTTCACTGATTCATTTAAAGAGTTTCAAACAATATTCAGATACTGAAGTTCATTTTATAAGAAACATTGTAGAATTATTACCTGTTACCTTCTAGTCTCTGATAAGATCCTGATTAAATATAAGTCAATAAATACGTTTATAAAGAAGAAGAAAGAGAAACCGAGTATAACATTAAAAGATATATTTATATATTATGTATACATAGAAATATATAGAACATTTTGAAATACAAGTGGTGACACTGACATATTATCATATCTCATAAATTAATATATTTGCAGGATAAACATGTGAAATGTTTATATTTATTTTACAGATAGAAATAAATCTTCATCTCTAATGTTGATTAGAAGTTAGATTTTGTTACTTTTGATAGAATTTTTATTCATTTATAATAAAATAATAATAAAACTGCAGCGACACTGATTTTGTTTTTTTCATAATTAAATCATGTTGAGTTTTGCACTTTTTCTTGCAAACACTTTGTTGACTTCACATAATTCAGTAAAAGGAATCAAACATATTAAAAAGTACAGCGAATATTAATGTTCCTAAAATACCAGAGCGTTAACAGTGAGGTGACGTGCAACAGAGCGCATGTTGTGTACATAATGAACTGGACCATTCATGATGCTCTCACACTGTTATAATTACACTCCATTACAATAAAGAGCACACAGGAAGTCTATAGGAGGAGAAGTGACCTTCCTTTCTTTTCTGTTCCTTCCTCTGGATGCCAACATCATGGAGGAGGCAGAGAAATCCAGTGAAATGGCCCTTTAATAGAGTGTTTCATGCTCCTGCGGCGTCAGCTCGCTTCAGACGTGTTCACCTGCTGTGTCCATCCGCCAGAACAAAGTTTGAACGTTGTCATCGTGTTAATGATGACAACATGTTAATAATACAGATATGATCATGTGTGTATTATTGAGTTCATCTCGTTGTCTTTGCACTAATAACTGTGTCATCTCTCCACCTCCCTGCACCCGTCGTTCATTCACCAGAAACAACACACAGACACAAAGTTCAACAGCACAGATACATTTGAACTTGTTTTAGTTTCTATAGATTCTGATAATATAGTGAAAATCTGATATTGAGACAGTTTTATGTGATGTTTTGTGTTTTGAATCAGGAATATCTGGAGAATCACACGTGTTGTTTATGTGAATTTATTACATGAAATAACAAAAATCCACTCGTTGCTTTATTTGTATGTTTACTTTTAATTATTAGTGTTATTTTTTATCAAATTAGATTAGTTTGTATCTTTAAGAATATAAGACGACAACATGCTCGAAGCACTTTTCCACTTGTGATCAAGTTTTCAGAGTGTTTCGGATCTTCAGACAAACTTTAGTGTGTGTGTGTGTGTGTGTGTGTGTGTGCGTGTGTGTGTGTGTGCGTGCGTGCGTGCACTCCACCATATTGGTCATGGGATACACACTGAGCCCTGCTTAGCTAAAAATACACACTTTAACACACCAGGCCTTGTTTAGCCATACAGTCTGCAAACACAATGACAACACACACACACACACACACACACACACACACACACACACTGAGCCAGCAGGCTGGTGTGTGCTGACAGATTTATATTACACTTTTATGTCTGCTGTTGGTTCCGATCTTCAGATTCTGATTCTAATCTGGACTCTGGTCCAATCATTTACCGCCTGGTTCCAGTCGGACAGGAAGTTAGCAGCTGAAGGACGATGATGCTATACGAGTCAGATACTGATGCATTCTGGGAAAAAGTTACATTTCTGAGAAAAAAGTCGGATTAAAATAAAATCTTTTTAAAAGTATTCTGAAGATAAAAGTCGTGAATTTACGACACGAAAAACTAAAATCTGAATTCTGACAAAAAGTTCAGAATTCAGATTTTTTAAAAGTCTGACTTTTGAGAAAAAAAGTCAGAATTGTAAATTAAAATTAAAAGATGTTGAGTGGTCCTGATCCTGTTCTGTAGATTGTGGTCCTGATCCTGTTCTGTAGATTGTGAATATGGACTTCTATGTAACTGAGTATTTTTAAAGTGTCTCATCAGTACTTTTACTCGAGTAAAGGATCCGACTACTCGCTCCTCCCTGGCTGTGTGAGGAGAAACTGGTGCTGAATGGAGATAAACCGGGCTCCAATCAGATAGCTGTGTGCTGTGAACACACGACGCGCCGCTGTGAGCAGATAATAAGGAAGTGCTCGCCGCTGATCCGTCCCCGTCGACGCTCCATTGACGGAGAGCAGCCGAGCGCACAGAGATCAGCGGGCTTTTTAAAACAACAAAACCAAAGATCACACCAGGTTTAAGAAAATATTATTATGTCTTGTAATTGGCAGGACTGGAGCAGGGCGAGGAGGAGGAGGACGACGGGTCGGCTGAAGACAAGGAAGGAAGTGAGGAAGGAGGAAGGACGGGGGGGCAAATTGAAACGACACCACTTTGCACTTTGACAATCGGATTTGGTGAGTTTGTTTAACCCGACAGGCCCTCACCGAGCCGCCTGCTCTTACACACTCATTAAAACGATTATTCACGACCCGTCGAGTGTTTTCTTGCTCGTTCACATGAACCCCCCAACACACACACACACACACACACACACACACACACACACCACCAGCTACCCCTCCCAAAACCTAACAACACACACACACACACACACACACTCTTACTTTTCATGGTAAAGTCCCACTTTCTGGTTTGATGTGACGTTCACACACTCGTCACTGTGTGAAGTCTAACCTGACTAACACACAGTAAATATCAGTTATCAGCCTGATCTCCAGAGAAAAATTGGAATAAACGCACAAAATGCAAAAACTGGCTGAAGACCAGACGTCACAGTAACACTTCATTAATCAACTGTAAGTTTAAAGTTACTTATTGAAGGTTAATAATTATTTAACTGTTAAAACACAACTATTCGTACAAAGTGGAGCATTAAACGATAGTAAAGGTTTATGAATACCAGCAGGTATTCTTCATATTCAGGTTCATTCTTCACCTCAGGAGCAGGAGTTACACCTTTCTCCCCTCAACGTCCAGTTATGTCTGTTCTGGAGCTTTTCATCATATTTATGTATTTTGTCATTGACATTTGTGACAACGAGTAAAAAGATTTTTCAGGAGAATTTTTTTGATTTTTTTAGGATTTAAAAAAAAAGAATTTCAGGTGAAACTTTGTTACCAAGAGATTTTTTTGAGGAGTTGTTTTTTTTTTGTTTGTTTGTTTGTTTGTTTGTTTGTTTCCTTCATGTGTGAAACAGTAAAAACCTTCAGGGAAACATTTGTGGTCCAAAATAAAGTTCAGGAGAATTTCTTCCCAAAAAAATGTTGGAATTTTTTTTTTCATGTGTGAAACCAAGTGGGGATAAATTCTGGATCATTTCTCCAGATTTTTTTTATTTCACTCGATTTCATACATTAAATTTAATCTTTCTCCGTCTTCAGTTTCACATATCAAAGGGAAAAATGTCCCTGCAATTTTTTTGTCTTCCTGAAATTTTTCTACCCTTTTTTATACGTGATTTTTTTCTTTTTTTTAATTCTTCTGAAAAGGAAAATTCTCCAGAAAATTATTTTTTCACTATATAATTTTTACATTTTTTATTAAATGTTTTTCTTCCTGAAATTTTTTTTTCACTCAACTTTATACATAATATATTTTATTCTCCTGAAAGAAAATATTCTTCTCAGTTTCAGACATGAAAGGGGAATTTTTTTTCCCTGCTGAAAGTTTTTTTCTCGCTGTGTTTCATACATGAATTTAGTTTTTTCCTCCAGGAATAATTTTGTTCCTCAATTTTATACAAAAAAAATGTCTCAGTTTCACAAATCAAACGAAGAAAAATTTGTATCCTGATTTATTTTTTCTTGGTTTCATACAGAATTTTTTTTTTCCTGGAAAAAAAAATTCCCTCATGAAAACAACAAATTGTCCAAAAAAAATGTCTCTTTTTCAAACATTTCCCACGACATTTTTTTTCCTTCTGAATTTTTTTTGCTCGGATTTATACATAAAAGATTTTTCTCCTGAAAAGTTTCACACATGAAAAGGGAAATTTATTTTCCTCCTGAAAGTTTTAGTTTTTAGTTTTTTATTTTTTTCTGTTATTCTCCTGAAAAAAATCATTTTCTTAATCTAACATTTTATTTTTCTATTGTTTTCACTGTGTCATTTATGTTTGGTATTTTTTTAATCTCCTGGAATTTTTTTTCATATGTTGATTTTTTTTTTCCCCTCAAAAAAAGAAATGTCTTCTTCGTTTTTGGAAAAGAAAAAAAATCTCCAGAAATTGCTTTTTTCCTCCTGGAATTTTTTGGTTTCATTTGGTTTCACACGCCAGGAAAAAAAATCTCCTGAATTTTCATACTTGTTTTTGACATTTTTTTACGCATAACAAAAATCTCCTACTCGATTTTACAGATGTTTTTTTTTTATTCTCCTGAAAAAGAAGTTTTATCTATTTTTGTAACATTTTTATTTTACTCTTTAAAAATGTTTTGCTGCTCCGTTTCACACATGATTTTTTTTTTCATTCAGCTTTAAACTATTTTCACACATGAAAAGGGAAATTTTATTTTCCTCCTGAAAGATTTTTGTTGTAACTGTTTCATTTAAGATTTTTTTGTTTTGTTTTGTTGTTTGAATTTGAATTTTTTTTCATGTGTTGATTTTTTTTTCCTCAAAAAAAAAAAAATGGTAATAATAATAATAAAATAATATTATTATTTATATATATATTTGTCTTTACTCATGGAAAAATAATTCCTGTTTCACACATGAAAGGGATTTTTTTTCCCCTCCTGGAATTTTTTGGTTTCATCCAGTTTCACACGCCAGGAAAAAAAATCTCTGTTTCGCACATGAGAGGAAAAAAAATCTTTTTTTTTTTTTTTTTTTTCTTCCTGAATTTTTTTTCCACTGTCCACAGTCTTATCTATTTTTCAAATATTTTGTCATGTTTTTATTTTACTCTTTAAATAATGGTTTTCCACTCTGTTTTATACATAAAACTATTTTCTCCTGAAAAAAAAAAGAATTTCTTCTTAGTTTCAAACATGAAAAGGGAAATGTATTTTCCTCCTGAAAGGAGGATCTTTTTGGTTTTTTTTTCAGTTTCATACTTGAAATTTTCTTTTTTTCCTCAATTTCACACAAATAAAATGTCTCAGTTTTACAAACGGAGAAATCAGAATTTCTCCTGAATTTTTTTCTTCTCTTTATTTCAAACAGAATTTATTTTTTTCTCCAAGAAAAAAAAAATTCACTCATGAAAACTTTTTTCACTCTTTCGTTCAGGAGAAAAAAAAATTCATGTGTGAAATACACATGAAATTTTTTTTTCTCCTGAATTTTTTTTTCAGTCGGCTTCAGACATAAAACTATTTTCCACGAAAAAAGTTTCACACATGAAAATGGAAATTAAATTTTTCCTCCTGAAAGTTTTTGTTTTCACTGAGTTTTGTTTATGAATTTTTTTTTTCTTCTGGAATTTTTTTTCATATGTTTATTTTTTCCTCCAGAAAAAAAACATTTTCTTCTTCGTTTTTTGAAACGAAAAAAGTCTCCTGAACTTTTTTTATCACTCAGTTTCATACTTGACTATTTTTTCCTCTTGAAAAAAATTATTTTCAAACATGAAAGAAGAAACATTTTATTTTTTCACACAGAAAATCTTCTTTCCTCCTGAAAGTTTCATTTATGATTTTTTTGTTTTACTCCGTGAATTTTTTATTCACTGTTTCATACATATTTTTGTTTCATCATGAAATACAAACAAATCTTCTCAGTTTCACACATCAAAGGCAAAACATTTTTTCTCATTATGAATTTTTCCTCCTCAGTTTCATACATGAATTCATTTTTCTCCCGAAAAAGATTCTGGTCAGTTTCACAGATGAAGGAAAAAAATCCCCCTGAAAGTTGTTTTTCTTTACTCAGTTTCACACATGAAGAGGAAAAACATCTCCAGAATTGTTTCTTCACTTGGTGTCCGACAGGATTTCTGCCTTCTGGGGGAAAAAAAGAAAAAATCACAAATTTCCAGAATATTTTTCTTCTCTGGGTTTCACACGACAGGAAAAAAGTTCTTAAACAAAAGTTCTTGTTATAATCAGTGGTTCTGCTGCCGTCTGACGAGCGATACACGAGTACCTGCTGCCGTACAGCAGACTGCAGCGCGGCTTCATCCGCAGGACGCTGCCACAAAACAAGTTTCATTTTCAGAATCCAACCTGGCGACAGAAATCAAGAAGAACCATCGTAACAGCCAGTTAGTGTTGAATTCAAACGCTTAAAGATCCCTGAACCGTCCCAGTGTCAGGATGTGTTCTGGAGTCTGGTCCAGAGACGGGTCAGAGGGTCGGTGCCTTGCTCGAGGACACTTTGACCAGAAACGTTTATATGAAACATGTGATTTTCAAATCTGCGTTAACACGAAGAATGTTAACTGACCAGAGCGAAGGTTCAACTCCTGCTGTGTGTGTGTGTGTGTGTGTGTGTGTGTGTGTGTGTCCAGCGGTCAAACTGCTGCAGGAGCTCCAGACCTCATCTGGACCAATCAAATCCAGATTAGCTGTTTAAGGCAGAAAGAAACACGGAGCGGTCGGCATTCCCGATTTTAATCGTTGTTGATCGACAGCCGGCCTGACGAGGCTGAAGAAAATAATGACACACTCACACACACACACACACACACACACACTCACACACACACACACACTCTCACACACACACACACACTCACACACTCACACACACACACACTCTCACTATACACTAATCCTAATTATTTTTTGGTATTTATATCCCGCTCTTTGGCCTCACATCAGCCTTTCCTCTGAGGTCACATGGCAGCAGCAGGTTGAACTGACCAGTACCACCAGTCTGACCCGGTCACCAGCAGGGACACCAGCACCGGTTACAGAGCCTCAGTGTGTCTGTGGGTCAGAAATGTTCCCATCATTCAATGAAACTTTATTGATCTCTGTGAGGAAAACCAGACTGAGATCTGCTGCTCCGTGTCATCACACCAGACCTCAGAGAGAATCTGGATCATTTCACCAGAACCAGCATTTAACCAGAACCAGCATTTAACCAGAACCATCATTTCACCAGAACCAGCATTTAACCAGAACCATCATTTCACCAGAACCAGCATTTAACCAGAACCATCATTTAACCAGAACCATCATTTCACCAGAACCAGCATTTAACCAGAACCATCATTTTACTGCCGACAGGCTCGACCCAACCAGGCTGACTGCTACTGCCCGACAGTTACTTTTATACTTAAGTACTTTACTGCCCGACAGTTACTTTTATACTTAAGTACTTTACTGCCTGACAGTTACTTTTATACTAAAGTACTTTACTGCCTGATAGTTACTTTTTTACTTAAGTACTTTACTGCCTGACAGTTACTTTTATACTTAAGTACTTTACTGCCCGATAGTTACTTTTATACTCAAGTACTTTACTGCCCGACAGTTACTTTTATACTAAAGTACTTTACTGCCTGATAGTTACTTTTTTACTTAAGTACTTTACTGCCTGACAGTTACTTTTATACTTAAGTACTTTACTGCCCGATAGTTACTTTTATGCTTAAGTACTTTACTGCCCAATAGTTACTTTTTTACTTAAGTACTTTACTGCCTGACAGTTACTTTTATACTTAAGCACTTTACTGCCTGATAGTTACTTTTATACTCAAGTACTTTAATGCCCGATAGTTACTTTTTTACTTAAGTACTTTACTGCCTGACAGTTACTTTTATACTTAAGCACTTTACTGCCTGATAGTTACTTTTTTACTTAAGTACTTTACTGCCTGATAGTTACTTTTATACTTAAGTACTTTACTGCCTGACAGTTACTTTTATACTTAAGCACTTTACTGCCTGATAGCTACTTTTTTACTTAAGTACTTTACTGCCTGATAGTTACTTTTATACTTAAGTACTTTACTGCCTGATAGTTACTTTTATACTTAAGTACTTTACTGCCCGACAGTTACTTTTATACTTAAGTACTTGAAGAAGAAGAGTCTGTAGAACACTTAATCCCAAACTTCCCAGAATGCAACCTGATATCACACCGGTGGTCTCAGACCTGCAGGAGCCCACCGACTGTCACAGGGAGTGCTTCAGCTGGACACACCTGAACCGTCTTCAGCTGGACACACCTGAACCGTCCTCAGCTGGACACACCTGAACCGTCTTCAGCTGGACACACCTGAACCGTCTCCAGCTGGACACACCTGAACCGTCTCCAGCTGGACACACCTGAACCGTCTTCAGCTGGACACACCTGAACCGTCCTCAGCTGGACACACCTGAACCGTCCTCAGCTGGACACACCTGAACCGTCCTCAGCTGGACACACCTGCCTCTACCTGACAGAAACTATAAGAGCCGGTCACATCAGCAGATTCATTAGTTCCACCTCTTGCTTCTCTTTAAGAACAGACTGACTCGGATCAGAGCCGACGAGCCGTACGGATCCATCTGATGTTTGAATCATCTCCAGCTGCAGGAGGAGACGATGACTCCATGAATCTGCTTAGAAATCCTCAAAAAGACGCTCCTCACATGTGCAGAACTTGCCTTAGAAACTTCATGTTTTAAGTTTTCTTCAGTGTCACAGTGATCCAGTGACAGTCGTCTGTACATCCACAGGTTCACTGCTAACAGGAAGTGCTGACAGCTGATTCAGCTGATTCAGCTGATTCAGTTGAGTTTCTTGGTTGTTTTTTCTGTTTTACTTCAGGTGTTCAGCAGAACGCTGCAGCTCTGTTTTACTGTGAAGCTCCAGAAATGTTTTCTGGACTTTGAGGCTTCACCTGACTTTCATCAACACGGAGGGAGGAGATGATGACTGGACTTTACTTTTTGGTGAATTGTTCCTTTAAGTAAGATGAGTACTTCTTCTGTGTACTACTGCAGTGATACTGTGTATAATCATATTGTATTCATTTGTTTATTTGTTGCTGTGACGTTGTTGTTTATGTAAACGTCATGTTTGTAATAAAGCCAACAGCTGATTGATATTTGATATTTCCGGAGCTGATTTTGTTGATAAACTCCTCCGACTCATTCTGCCCTGGTTCTCGTCTCTCAGGCTGCCTTATGTTAAAGGTCACGAGTGCTCAAATTCTTTTTCCCCAAACATGAAAATTGTAACGATGCAAGATGGTACGAGGGTCACAAGTGTCGCTCTGCCTGCTGTGCTCAGATTTAAAAAACACATTCAAAAAGCATTTTCCATACGTGATAAACGGCGATCTGTTCTTTTTTTTAGCTAGAAACACGTAGCAGACCGAGGCGACGCTGTCAGGGTTGTTTGCAACCTGAAAAGAAAACCTGCAGGCAGAACTCAGGGCTGAAAGAGGCTCTAATTCTTATTTTTGATCTATTTTCATCTTCTAAAAGAAAAGAGCAGAGCGTTGAACACGATAATACAAAACTTCTATTGGAAAAAACTGGATTTTAATTAATGAATTAATAACACAGAGGTTAACAGTACATAGCACTTATTTTTGTATTTTTGCTCCATAAATTACTGTTTTGTGGAGGAGGATTTGTCTTGAATGAATTAATAAATATGTTTTTTGTTTGTTTGTTGAAACGTGTCCTTCCTCTGCCCACTTCTGAACCAAAACCTGCCTTTCAATCTGCCTGCTGTGCTCAGATTATAAAAAATAAAGACTATTAAGGGATCCTACATATTCAAAAAGCATTTTCCATACATCATAAACAGTTATCTATAGGCCTGTTATAATATGTGACACGTGGCAGGCCCAATCTAACCTTAAGTTGGGCCCTCTTTGGCCCGCAGGCCGCACTTTGGGCAGCCCTGAAGGTGAACCTGCAGGCAGAACTCAGGGCTGAGAAGAAGCACAGAGCTGCTCGTGTTGAACAGGCCAATACAAAACCTCCATTAGAAAAAACAGGATTTTAAGCAGGTTGAAAACAACAGAGGTTATTTTTTTAGATTATTTGTGTATTTTTCGTTCACTACATCTGATGTCGAGGAGTTTGTCTCTAATAAATTCATTCATTCATTCATATTGTTGTTGTTTTTCCTCTGCCCACTTTTGAACCTGAACCTGCCTGTTACTCTGTCTGTGTGCTCAAATGATGAAACATAATAATTGACAGGTAATAACACACATCCAAAAGTTAAGTTCTTCATCAAAAACAACGACCTATTATAATTCTTTATAAATACATTTTTCATTTTTTAGCTTGAAACACGTGACTGGCCAAATTGAACCTTGAAGTGGGCCCACTTTGGCCCGCAGGCCGCACTCTGGGCAGCCCTGAAGGTGAACCTGCAGGCAGAACTCCGGGCTGAGAAGAAGCACAGAGCTGCTCGTGTCGAACAGGCCAATACAAAACCTCCATTAGAAAAAACAGGGTTTAAAGCAGGTTAGTGTAAAAACAACAGAGGTTATTTTTGAGATTATTCGTGATATTTTTTTTGTCCTAAATAAATTAATAAAATAAATTAATTAACATTTTTCTTTTGTTTTTTGTTTCTTACTGTTTCCACTATTAATCCCAGCCTGCGGCCCTGGAGGAGACAGTCTAAGACACCTAAACACCTGCGTCACATCGCCCCGAGTCAAACAAGCTACACTGAAATAATTAATATTACGTTTAAACCGGAGCTGTGGTCTGCTGGGCTCGGGGCGTCCACCGCGGCGGGTGCGCGGGAGGAAAACCCTCCGCGGCCTTTTCATTTCGCTCCCGGATGAAAACTGATATTTTATTTTCTCTCCGTTTCTGTGTAAAAGATAAAAAAGCAGCTGAGTGGAGCAGCAACATGAGCCACGAACACAGAGGACACAGTCCCGTCCTGCAGCCGTGCGTAAAATCCGTGTGCGTAAAATCCGTGAGAAATGAAAAAGAAGACTGAATTTAACCGAAAGGCGCGCGCTTCATGTGACGTCACACACGTCCTCTGTGAGCTGCTCACGTGGTGCTCGAGGCGTCACACCAAAAGGTAAAAAACAGCGCGCACGCCACACACACACACGCACACACACACACACACACCGTGATCAGCTCAGAACTAAAATGGAGGAATTGTTTTAATTTCACTGAATATTTTGTGATTTAATTTTTTGTAAAGCCTCATTTTTATTAATGAATTTGTTTTTTTCACACATAAATCATGAAAAGTGAAATTAATATTTCTGTTATTTTATATTTTTATTATTTAAACTTTAACTTGTTTTTACATTTATTATTTTTCTGATGTTTTTGGTTTCTGCCTTTAGAGACAAATAAAGTTACTGATTGAAAAAAAATATATATTGTCATTTTCTAACATTTCTATAAAATATGGAAATTTTACTAGAATACAGTTGTCACATAAATGATGCAGTAAAATTGATTTATCAACAACAATCATAAACCAATCAATCAATAATGAAATGAATCATTATTTGTTTTAAACTGTAACATGATCATTAAATAAAGACCTGGTTTAATACCTGAAACATCATTACTGACGTCACAGCTGCTCCAGGAAGTAGCCTGACCCGGCCGGAACCAGCTTCAGTCAGCTGAACTTTGACCCACAAGACTGAACCCTCCAACAGCCAATCAGAGCAGCCGCCTGACACCAGCCCCACCCACTGAGGGGGAATTAAGACCAGGAAACAGCCGGTAAACCAGGCGGTAAACAGTCGGTAAAGAGCCAGTACGCCAGTCAGTAATCAGACAGTAAACCAGTTGGTAAACAGACAATTAACCAGTCAGTAAACAGTCGGTAAACAGACAGTAAACTGCCAGTAAACAGCCAGAAAATAGACATTAAACAACCAGTGAACCAGCCAGTAAACAGCCAGTAAACCAATCAGTAAACAGCCAGTAACGGCCAATAAACAAGCCAATAGACAGTAAACAGACAGTAACAGCCAGTAAACCAGCTAATAAACAGACAGTAAACAGTCAATTAACCAGCCAGTAAATCAACCAGTAAACTGCCAGTGAACCAGCCAGTACACAGCCAGTCAACAAACCAGTAGACAGCCAGTAAACAGTCAGTAAAGCAGGCCAATCAGCTCCTCTTCAGTTCTTGATAATTTGATGTTGTTAAATCAGAACTTGTCGACTGAACGGATCTGTTGTGTGTTGTGTGTTGTGTGTTGTGTGTTCTGTGTTGTGTGTTGTGTGTTTTGTGTTTTGTGTTCTTGTGTTGTGTGTTGTGTGTTGCGTGTTCTGTTCTACACCAAACTACATTCAAATTTCACTCATTTTCCAGTTTCCAGGTTTCACTGCAGGTTGTTTTATTTAAGAAACCGTGTGAGTCAGAAGAGAAACTCAGATCTGAGCCGCTGAGATGAAGACGGAGGTTAAACTCCGGGAAGAGAAATCATGAAGGATTCAGTTTGTTCTGTTGCTGCAGAGCACGAACTTTATCGACTTTATACTCCACCACATTCAGATAACTTTAGTTACTGCAGATTCAGAGCGATCCCAAATATAATCAACTGATAAATCATGATGTGTTATTATTGATAACCAGCTGAGCTCCATCTTCACCAGCTGCAACATTAAACTGATGAACACATGAACGCATCGATAATCCAAATGAAGCTGCAACGATCAGTCGATTAATCGATCGAAACACAATCAATTAATCCTCATTTTTCAGGCTTTGTCTGGTTCCAGCTCGTCTGTCTGAAAACGTCCTTTTGGGTATTTTTCACTTTTTTTTTATTCTACAGACAAAACAATCAATTAATCACGAAACAATCCAGTAATATCATAAATACTTTTACTTTTGGCACTTTGAGCAGCAGGACTTTTACTTGTAACAGAGTATTTTTACACTGTGGTATCACTACTTTTACTTGAGTAAAAGATCTGAGTACTTCAAGAAAGAAAGAAAGAAAGAAAGAAAGAAAGAAAGAAAGGATATCTCCTCTTCCTCCCCCTCCTCCCCCTCCTCCCCCGTGTCCTTCTGTTGCTTCTTTTGTCTTTTGACTGCTGGTCACCCCATTTAACATGGGGCAGATAGCATCAGGCTGACAGATATTGGGTTCCCCGGCAGCTCCATTGTTGGGGGGTGAGGAGGGGTGAGGAGGGTGAGGAGGGTGAGGGGGGGTTCTTGCGTTACAGTCGGACTCGTTTAACTCGCAGCCCTCTTTTAGGAAACGAACAAATTGCTGCTGAAAGTCGCTCTTTGTTGTTCGTGCGGCTGATCTCGGAGCGGCCGAGAGCGCCGACAACAAACAGAGAAAACGAGAGCGAGGCTGATCTCAGATCAGATCTGCTGCTGCTGCTGATACTGCAGAGAATCAGGTTGGTTCACTGAAAACTGAGATTTTTAAGGCTGTTCTCATCACTAACCTGCAGGTTTATGTTCAATCTCCACTTCATTTAAAAGCTTTCAGGGTTTCAGGAGCGTCTCACCACAAACACTCCAACATGTTTATATTTTTACACTCGGTGCCAAATGTAATCGTGACATCGTGACGCTGAAGCTTGTGGCTGGTTGAAGCCTGATGCTGACCGGCTGCTCACTTTAACAGAGAATCAGCTTTGTTCACTGAAAGGTGACATGTTAAACTTCTCATCACCGACCTGCAGGTTTCATGTAAAATGTTCACTTTGATGGCAAAACATTTTTCAGGGTTTTCTTCCCTGAGTTTCATCTTGAGACGGTTCTCACCACTGACTTCAGATCAGGTGTCACATTTTTTCTATTTGGTGACGAAAAATTGAAAAATGTTTAATCTCAGATGGTTTTTCATCCGTCTACTGAAACTTTCATCTGGACTCATTTTCAACATGACTCACCACAAACACTCAAACATTCTTCATATTTTTTAATTTGGTGCCAAATATTTCAAAAGTTTTCCAGATTTTCTTCTTCCAAGAGCTGAAACTGGACCACGAGCGTCTTTTCAGATGGTTCTCACCACAAACTTCAGATCAGGTGTCACATTTTTTTTATTTTGATTTGAAAATTGAAAACATTTTAAATTCAGATGGTTTTTCTTCTTGTCGGAGTCTGAAACTGGATTTGAAGCATCAGGAGGCTTCAGCCTTCAACATGTTTTACATTTCTCCTTCATATAAAAGCATCAGATTTGGGTGGTTGGAGCCTGATATTGATATTTTTAAGACAGTTCAACTAAAAACAGTCAGTGATTTTTCAGACAGATTTTTAAGACAACATTTTAAATCTAAAAGCTTTTTTTCCTTTAAAATTCTGTGAACTGGATGAAAAACGTTCAGTGTTTAAAGCTTCATGTGACACTGAAGTCTGGACAGTTTCAGGTTGTTGAAGCTTCATTCTGATATTTTTAAAACACTACAATCAAAAACATTCAGTGACGTTTCATATTTTAGCATTTTGAGCTAAAATCTTCGATCTAAAAGTTTCTGTTTTCTCTCGTTCAGCCCTGGTTTGGACCGATTTTGGTTCTGATACCAACATTTTCAAACTGTTATCATCAGTAAGGTTTTTAAAACTTTTATCTTGAGAACATTTTTCAGTGTTTTCTTCGTCTGAGAGCCTGAAACTGGATCAGGAGCATCAGCCTGCGCTGAAACGTTCATCTGGACTCTGTCACTGAAATCTGATATTTTCAAGACGACTCTTATTTTATTTTATTTCACTTTTTGTATGTTTTCAGTTTCGTGCCAACATTTTAAAAGTTTTCAGGGTTTTTCTTCCACTAAAATCTTCATATGACACCGAAGGTTTGGAGCAGTTTGGGACGTTGCCGCCTGATATTAATATTTTAAAAACAATTCAACAACAATCATTCGGTGACGTTGCATATTTTTAAACTTGTAAAACAAAAAAAATGTAAAACATTTTAAATCTAAAAGCTTTTTCTTCGTTTTACATTCTGTGTCACTGGATGAAAACACCTGACAGTGAAGATTTGGCTCGTTGAAGCCTGATGAAGATATTTTTAAGACATGAAAACAATAAACACTCAGTGATTTCTTCATATTTTCCAATTTGGTGCTAAAAATGTCTTAAAAAATGATCGTAACAGACTTTTTCTTCTCGTCTGTGAAACTGGATCTGGAGCATCACAAGACAGAAACTTTCATCTGGACTCATTTGAGTCGCTGAAGTCTGATATTTTCAGGATGGCTCTGAAACGTTTCTCAATTTGGGGCCAAAAATAAAAGAAAAGAAACATTTCAGAATTTTCTTTCTGTAAAGCTTCATGTGACTCTGAAGTTTTGTCTTGTTGAACTTGATATTTATATTTTAAAGACAACACGACAATAAACATTCAGTGATTTATGTTTATTTTCCAGTTTGAACTCTTCTTTAAATGATTGAATGACCGATGATGATTTGATTTGAGTTTTCTTCCTGTGAGAGTCTGAAGCTGGATGTGGAGCACTGAAAGTTTCCACTCAGACGTTTATCTGGACTCATTTGTGTTTCTGAGGCCTGAAGGCGACGTGTTCAAGACGACGCTCCACAAACCTTCAGACATCAGAATGTTGTTCCTGTAAAGCTTCATGTGACACTAGAGATCGGAGCAGTTCGGCTCGTTCAAGCCTGATTTTGATATTTTTAGACATTACAACAATAACCATCAGGGATTTTTCATATTTTTAAATTTGGTGCTGAAAAATTGGAAGTTTTCAGTGTTTTCTTCTTCTGAGAGCCTGAAACTGGATCAGGAGCATCAACTAATAAAGGAATTCTGATTCTGGTTCTGGTTCTGAACCTGCACTGACACGTTCATCTTTTCTCTCCACAAACCTCCAAAGATTTTTTATATTTTTCAATTTGGTGACAAAAATGTTTTCAGGGTATTTTTGCTGTGAAAGTTTCATGTGACTGAAGTTTTGGTGTTGGAGCCTGATGTTGATATTTGACAGGGATTTCTCAGATTTTATGACTTTGAGCCAGAAAAAAAAATGTAAAATCAAATCTAGGAGCTTTTTCTTCTTGTTAAATTCTGTCGGAGCGTCGCTGGACAATAAAAGTCTCCACTGAAACTTGGGCTGATTTAAATTTTGAAGCGTCAAGATTTCTAAGATGATAATCATCACTGACATTAAATTATTATTAATTTTCCAATTTGGTGCCGAGAAATTCTAAATTCTCCAAATTCTTCAAATTTTTATGTAAAGTCGTGTTTTCTTCTTGTCGAGCGTCTGAAACTGAAACTGAAACTGGATCATCATGAGAATCTTCACTCAAACATTCATCTGGACTCATTTTTGTTGTCGTCTCTCACATTTAGATTTTTGACAATTTTTCCAATTTTGTGGTGAAAATGAAAAAATGTCTTTGATTTAAATGCACTAAAGTCTCCACTGGATCAAAGCCTGGAGCAGTTTGTGTTGCTGAAGACAATTAACACACAATTCTCCTCGTTCGAGTCGGTGAAAGTGGATCCAGAGAACAGCTGGACTGGAAAGTTTCCACTAACAGATGATCACCAACAATTACATGAAATTATTTTTGAGATTTACTCATTTGGAGCCACAACATTTAAAGTTTCCAGGTTTTTCTTCCTCAGAGTTTGAAGCCTCGTGTGAGACGAGCTCTTATGATTTGGTCTTTGAACGCTGATTCAAAGTGTTTCAGTCGTCAGGTTGTAAAGTGGATCTGGACTTTAAATTCTCAAATAAAATCCAGATTTGATTTATTCAGATATTTTTAGAAGCACTGAGACGTTGCTTCCAAAAACTCCAAACTTGGTGCCAAAAATCTGATTTTTAGTATTTATTTCCTGTCAGGGAGTAAAATCTCTTAAAAGTTTAAAGGCTGCTTTGGTCTTTGGTGTATTTTTAGACGGCAGTCGTGACACCAGATTAATTCACGTTTGGCTCGAAAACATTCAAATTATTGAGAGTTTTGTTTCGGAGACGGAGTTTGGATCCTGATGGGACTCACCGAGGTTTGTAAGGACCAGAACCAACAGATTCAAACTGGTCAGAACAGCATCGAGGGAACAGAAAGTCTCGTGTTGGACGGATTCGACTGATATCAATATTTGCATGCAGACGCTTTTTTAAGTTTGTCCTCATCATGAAGGAAAATCTCTTCGTCATCAGCGTCTCTTTACTTCAGATGATTTATTTTCCAACATGGAGCTAAAAAGTCAAATAGTGGGAGTTTTATTTCTGACTTCAGACTGTCAGAGCTGAAAATCCCCTAAAAATCCTCGATATCGGTCTTTGACCGCCTGCAGAGGACAGAGTGGTGCCGATGTGGTGAAATACAAACAGTCCTCTCATCGTTTGGTTTCTAATGTGGAGCTAAACAATTCAAATTATCACTTTTCTTTTGCAATTTCACCAAAACCACACTGACATCTTTCCCTGAATATCTTCTGCAGCCACAAATCCACCTTAACACTCCTCAGGCCTGCAAACAGGAACACTGAACATTTTCCACCTGAACCTGCAGCAGTCTCCTCTGAGGCAGAGCCGCGGAGCATGATGGGAAACCGACCAACACACAAAACCTCCATCCCAGCAGTGACAGTCCAAACAGCTGAAAACAGACGCAGAGGATGTTCTGATCCAGCTTCAGAGAAACTTTCAAACTTAAAAAAAAAAAATCCAAAAAAGAAATTCTCCGCGCGTAAAACCAGAACCCGAACCGGAGCAGAACCCGGCAGCATGTGCGCTTCAGGTGGTGAGTCAGAGCCACAGATCAACCTCAGAGATCATCTTCACTTCAGGACTCTGACCACAGCTGCTGTCTGAGCCCAGGATTCAGCAGAACGACCCGCTTCTCACCCGGAAATGTGGCGGCTCGCTCCGAGGCTGCACACACGAGCTTTGACCTTTGACCTCCGACACAGCCGGTGTGGACTTTATCACATCCGGTGTGTTTCTTTAAAATAATATAAAAACACATCCGGATGCTTGCTGTTGATTTTAAACGAATCGCAGCTTTTATTTTGTATTTTTGTGGATTTCAAAATAAATTCAGCGAAAATAGAAAATGTGTTTGTTTGCAGGGCGGAGGTTTGACCTTTGACCTGCACACACACATCACATTCAGATTTTACACAATAAAATAAACAGAAACTCGTCGAGCTTCAGACTGTTTCCGTCTTTAATTAATATCCGGATGAGACAGAAACAGAAACGAGCGTCTGAATATGAAGCGCAAGAAAGAAAGAAAGAAAAAGATTCTGAGGAGAACAGAGAGAGAAACCTGCCGCCGCACAGCGGGTTCATATTTAGGATTGTAAATATATAAATATATATAAATGTATCCGGAGAGAAGCAGGAGGAGGTTTTAATTCTTCTTGTGCGTAAAACAACGGAACGGTGCTGAGCAGCTTCAGCTTCAGCTCGTCCCCACGAACAAACCAGAAGCTGAAACACCGGAAATAAAATTTAAATGCTGCAAATGTTTTGGACTTTTTTAGGATTTGTGCGGCACAAAGAGAAGCGGCTCAGTTTACAGCCCGCAGCAGCCCGCAGCAGCCCGCACATCACAACCACCCAGCTGCAACAACACACAGTGACATCACATCTCAGTGCGCTGATAAACACGCCGCGCATATGAAACCACAACCAGGAGAAAGCGGCGGTTTGATTCAGACGGGAAATGTGAAGTTTCTGCGAGAAAAAACCTGCAGGTTTAATTTCTGCTGATGGAGAAAAACAAGAAAACACAAAAATGTTTCAGCAGCTTCTTAAAAATCACTTAAAGTCTCATCACACATTTTAACTGCAGAAACACGAGCGAGCGCAAAAAATAAAACATCTAATCTGCAAGTTAATGGAAGAAACTCAGTTTTATCTCAGTTCAGATTTAATTTGTAAAACAAATCAGTCAAAGTTTAATGAGGCGGGAAAAATGTGGAGATCAGATCAAATATGACGAGTTGAGAGAGAGAAAGAGTTCTGATGTTTCTTTAAAAAATCTCCAGCTTGAAATGATTTATTGATTGACACATATTTTAAATCTGAGGTGTGAAATTAAACCGAATAAAGCGAAATGAGGCAAAAACCGACCACGATCAGAGCGACAAGAAACTCTCCCACTGCGCCTTAAAATCTGAGCTCTGTTCAGTAAAAAGAGAAAATTCTGCAGAACAAAATCAACCAACTGCAACAAAAAGCTCCACATGCAGCAGCTGAGACACAATGAAGACTTGGAGCCTCCGCAGAGGAGCAGAACTGAAGCTGAAACACACCGGAGAGAAGAAACGAGACAAAGTTTCAGTGAATACATTTCTGCTGCTTCCCGACACAGTTCAGGGTTCATGTGGAGAAACAAAAGCGGCATCAGAAACCTTCAGATGCGGCAGCAATGAGGAGAAATGAGGAGAGAAAATGAGCCTGGAGCTGAACCAAAGTGAGAGCACAGAGCCAGAACAACACCAACGCTCCGAGTCAGCGACACAAACTGACTTCAGGCTGCAAAACACACAAAATCTGAGAGTTTAAGAGGAAAATTCAGCTTTTTGGTGCGTAAAGAACGAACCAGACAACACACACACACGACAGCAGACACACGCTCAGATCCAGAGTCAGGAAATAACAAAAAATCTGCAAGTTGAAGTTTAAATTTCAGTTTGAAGTTGGGATTTAATCTGTGGTGTTAAAGCTGCTCACTCAGGGTGTTCTGCGGGATCAGCGCACATAAACCCGCAGCGCAGCTCAGTGAGGCCGCAGCCCGCAGCGCTCAGGAGGAGAAAATGTCCCACAGTCAGTCAGTGAGCCTGAACGCGACCTCTGCCGCATCGTTTGACACAGTTTTTCCAGCCAGACGCGCGGAAATCTTTATGCGTAAAAGCTTTACGCACACGCGCGCTGCGGTGTAATTTTCACTGTGTGTGCGTAAACAACAACAACAGCAACAACAACAACAACAACAACTAAAAGTCCCAAAAACACAAACAGATCAGAGTCACGTGGGACGTTAAAGAGGAAAACTCACAGCTTTGTTGCTGGAATTAAAATCAGGGATTTTTAAATGGAAGTCTGGCGGAATGGAATACACTGCAGTGCAGAACCGCATTAAGAAAACCCCAAATTTAAGATAAAAGCAGAAATTTTCTCTGAAATCTCAAAATCAGCTTCATAAATATTTTAAAATTAAGGATTTTTGTTGCGTTCAGGTACCTGGTGATAAAAACAGACAATGCGGCAGGAGCAAAGAAGACAAAAGGATTGGCGTTAGTTATGAATGTAACCTATTCTTTTATTTGTATTTTTTTTATGATTAAAACATTTTTTTCTCTTTTTGAACTTCTGTAAGCGACAAACACGGGAATAAGAATAAGACCACAATAGTATCACAACCATGAAAAATTGTTTTTAGAGACGACAATTAAAGGACAATCATTCCAAGTAGTATTAGATAATGAGGCATTTTTTCTTCTGTCAAACAAACGGGTTTTTACAATTCTTCCAAAAAACCCAAATTCAAATTACAAATAGACATTTTTTCTCTCTCTTTTACTAATTATACAAAAAATAAAATAAAAGGAGGAGAAGCGTGAACGTCCGTTTTTATCGGCGATCACGTTTACAGTCAAAGAAGCACATCACAGGCTGCCACCGCGGAAAACATCCATCAACAAACGAGACATTTACGCTCAAAATTCCACCTTAAAAAGTGAATTTTTCTGATAGAACAGGAGTTAAATTGACGCTGTTTCCAACGCAGATTAACATTTAATCTAAAGGCGAGGCGGTTTAAGGCGAAATGCCTCCAAGTGCACCAAGAAACATTCGTTGGGGGGAAAAATTGAAACCGGCGCCACCAAACTCCATTCAGATTTCTGCTAATTTAAAAAATGTTTTGAAATCTGCGATAAAAATCTCGTTTTAATGGACATTTTCTGCAGCGAAGGAGGCATCATTCACCCCTTTATTCACTCACTCACTCACTCATTCATTCACTGCTTAATTCCTACTACATGAGGCCTCTGTCAGCTGAACACTGACGCTAATATTTCCTACAAACCGATTCTTTGGTCTATAAAAAAGTACATTAACAGTTTTTAAACTGGCAAATGAATGAATGGAGAAACAGCCTCAGGACTTTGACGGCGGAGCCAGAATCGCTTTTTAAAAAACACACATTTCACTGTATAGAAAATAACAAATAAAAATAAACAAATTAGTGTTTAAATTTTGTGAAATAAAATCATTCTCCGCCGCTTCTTTTCTAACCCGCATGAGACCTGATAATACTGCAAACATGCGGGCAAAAACCGGCTATTAGAGATATTATTATTATTATTATTACCTTTTTTAAAATCTCAAAATTAGACAAAACTATTTTAAATACACATTCTATAAAAAGTAATGCCTCCTCCAACAACAACAACAACAACAACAGAAACAAATCAGCCTACAGCTCTCATCATCTTCATCTTCAGCATCCTCTCTGTGTTTAGCTCAGCTCACATTGCACGTCGCTGACTGACAGTAACTATACAGAGACAAACCCCAGAGACACTTATAGGAACAGACATTATGTACACAGAAATTAAAACTGCAGGAGAAGAAAGAAGAAGAAGAGGAAGAAGAAGAAGAAGAGGAAGAAGAAGAAGAAGAAGAAGATAATAATAATAATAATATTAAAAAATACCTGGAAACTTCAGGGCTGCTTTCTGTTTCTCTGCTGCTCTTTTTTGTTTTGCAGTTTGAGTCTCTCCTCTTTTTTTCTATAGTAGGTAGTTTATAATAATTTTGTATTTTTTGTACAATGTAAATGTTCAGTGTAAAATGTTCACTTACAGTTCCAGTCATTTTAAGATTCTCACTCCTTCAGGGGGAGGTGGACGGAGGGGTGAGCAGGGGCTGAGGGTTTGGGGATGTTAATGTATAAGCGGGTTGGAGGTCGAGCCCTGGTTCTGATGCGTAAAATAGTCAGACAAACCCCCGGAAAGTCCCGAGGAGAAGGCCGGCAGAGAGCCGGACAGGGCCGGCCTCAGAGAGTCACAGGGCAGCGAGGAGGAGGACGGAGCCTGCGGGGAATTGGAGGCCGAAGCCCGGGCGGCCTGCAAGGAGCCGCCGCCTCCGGTCTGCGTGGTCATGGACGGGTGCGGGACGTGGGGGAAAAAGTAACTGGTCTGCCCGGCCAGCAGGTTGACCGAGCACGGGTTCAGGGAGTAAGTGGCCCCGGAACAAGGCACGGAGAGGCCGCAGGGCACCGCCGAGGCCGCCAGGGCCGCCGCCGTCAGGTGGTGCGTCGCGTAGGGGAGATCCGAGCCGACCAGCCGGTCCATGCTGAGCCCGTTGGAGGACGGGAACGACGAGTGGTTGTTGCCCATGTTCTGGGTGAGCATGGTGCTGTAGGACATGGGGTGAGCCGGGTAGCCCGAGGAGGTCCCGTTGTAGCCCAGGGCGCTGCTGGCCCGCGGGTGGTGCAGGGACAGGAAGGGGGACATGGGCCAATAGAGGGAGCCGGCCCGGTCCATGAAGGTCAGCCCGGAGGTCAGCCGCGCGCCCCGCTTGAAGGCCAGCTTGGCCCGGGAGGTGGTGGAGCGCCGCCGGAGCTTCCCGGTGGTGCCGCCGATGAAGACGTCGTCGCTGCTCGGGTCCAGCATCCAGTAGTTCCCCTTGCCCGGGTCGTCGTAGTGCCGCGGCACCTTCACGAAGCACTTATTGAGGCTGAGGTTGTGCCGGATGGAGTTCTGCCAGCCCTGCTTGTTCTCCCGGTAGTACGGGAAGTTCTTCATGATGAACTCGTAGATGCCGTTGAGGGTGAGCCTCTTCTCCGGGCTCTGCCGGATGGCCATCATGATCAGCGCGTTGTAGCTAAAAGGAGGTTTTTCGTACTTGCCGCTCTTCTTCTCTCCGTCCTTCCCGGAGCCGCCGTCCCCGTCTTTGCCGTCCTTCTTCTCCTCCTGCTTCTCCTTCTCGTCCGTGCAGCTCTCCTGGCTCGACGAGTCACTTTTAGGGTCCGCTTTTCCGTCCTGCTGCGCGGCCGAGAGAGGAGTTTTCTGCTCGGCTTCGTCCGCTCCGCCGGGCCGGTGGTGGTTCTGCTGGTGGTGCTGGTTCTGGTGGTGATGCTGGTTCTGGTGGTTGTTGTTGTCGTTTTGCACGGCCTCAGGCACCAAACTGTTTATACTGAACGACGATTTAGGAATCATTTTCACCTCTTTGCGCTCTCCCATATCCAACATCACCGGGCAATGAGGGGGGAAAATGGCAACGAGCAAAAGCGACGAACACAGCTGGGTTTCAATCTGTCCGGACTGAGCCTGCGAACCAGGACGGGAAGGAAGGAAGGGGGGAACGATAGGAAGAAAGAAAGTATAGCCCAACAAACTATTTCATGTTCGGTTTGGGGAGAAAAAGGAAACACACACACACAACACACACGTACACACACATCGATAGGAGACAGATAGCTGCAATTAATTAGGGAGCCACAGCCACTAAAGCAAGTAAAAAACATTGGTTGGACCTTTCCAGTCCTCAGCCAACCAGGGGAACATTAGTATTAAATATTAAGGCGTCCTCTGCGCTTTCAGCCAATCATGACGCACAGGGAAACACACACATCCACCAATGCCGTGCACGCTGCAAGAAATGCTCAACCTGTCGAGTCTCTTCACGTCTTATTCAGCCTGGAAAATCAGAATTTCATCAAAATAAACCTGAAAATGTGACAGAGGAGCAGAAGCTTCACTGCTCCCGAGGAGAATCGTTTGTTTTTGGAGTTTTGTCGATTTTATTTGCATTTTTATGTTGAAAGCAGCGACTCCGACTCACGTTTTAGTCTCATTTCAACCACAAACACTAGATTTGAAAAATAAATTGAACTTTATTTGATAATGTGGATTTTTCAGACATGATTCTGTGTTTTTTCTGAACAATAATCAGACTTTAGGAGCGTCTCACACGCCCAAACGTCTCTCCGACACGGACACTTTTTGCAGCGCAGGAAACACACTCACCCCTATCAACACTCGCCTGCCTCACCCTCACCCCTCCCCTCGCTCATTCTCTCCCCCACCTAAACTAAAACCGTCGCTGGAAAACACACACCGTGCGTGCGTACACCCAAATCCCCGCCGCTCCTCATATTTACACTCAAATATTTTCCCCTTCGGCGTCTTCAAAACTGTTTACATCCAGACTCAGAGGGAAAATAAACAGTGAGGGGATCCGCAGGGCAGGCGGACACGGTCAGGACACGCGGAGGTGATCTGTGTGTCAGATCGCAGCAGACAGGCTACGGGGCTCTTTCTCCTAAGCCGATTTTCTGTGCGTAAAACGCGCGTAAAATGTGCGCCGGGAGGCGTAAACACGGTGTCATGTCAGCGTGCAGCTTCCAGGAAGGTTTGTCGTCAGTTTCCTCCCGGCGGCTTCATGTTGGAGGAAAATCTGACAACAAACTGAAGTGAAGCAGAAACTCACTGAATGAATAAGAGGGAGAGCCGCGGGCCGCCGCGGGAGGCGCGCGTAAAATGTTTCACATTTAACTCCAAAACGTGTTTTCATCCTGTTTGTGTCCTCAGTTATATTCAGGAAAACATCACGTTATTTATCAGCTTTAAAGGATCATTCCAACATTTTTACAGCAGGATTTAATTCTCTTTTGGAAAAAAACAAAACATCTTGACGCCTTTAGTATAGTTATTAAATCCAATACTGCCACTGCTGCTGTTACTGCGGGAACACTCACGTGTGAGTTTATACTCAGTTATAAATCATTTGTTGTTATTTTGGAGGCTGATTCCTGTTTAATTTCGACAAAAAATATATTTAAATCTTTTTTTGCAACACTGGAAACTAAATTCTCTTTAGAATATTTCACACAAAAACATTTTATATTCAGCCGAGTGAATAAAACTGGAGTAATTCAGATAAATAAACAAAATGAAGGTTTGTTTTATTGGAGTCAAACTGAATTAAAGAACTTAAAAACTCTTCTCTCACAAATACTCTCAGTACTACTACAGTACAAGTACTACAACTCTCTTACACTACAGCCTGTATTACTACACATTTATTTATGTGATGCTATTATTAGTATTAATTGATAACACTGCTGCTGACAGTGTTATGTTTACCACGTGACCACGAGGGCTGTAAACACGTGACCACAAATAATAAACACATGATGAGACTCAACTATGAAATCACACACATTTCAATTTGTAATAATAAAGAAAATATAGGATGTTATTTATAGTCTCCAAATGATATGAGGGGACGTATTTCGAACCAAAGATCGTCTCCATTTACAGCTGACACTCCTGCTCCTACACAACTATATGAGCCCTCTACCACCAGCATCATTTCTTAATATTACTGATAACTAACGCGTAAGTCCAGTCCTGTATGTCTGTGGCCACATCAGACCTCCACACTTGTTGTCTGCAGCAGATTTTCAGTAGGAAAAAAAAAGGAACATTTGAACTCTGGATTTGAAGTCAGTCGTTCCACCTCAAACTGTTTAATCTGAGACACGTGAAGCCGAATCTGTCACTGCGGCTCCTCGACAGCTCGTTTAACACTTTTTAAGGCGGTCTGAGGGCAAAATATTTCTGAACATTTAACAACAAAATGTCGCTGATGTGTGAAGCAACATGTCCCGAGCTGAACTGTCTGATCCTGAGACACATTTTTTTTTTAAAACTCCAGCAGAGTTAATTCAATAGTTTTGGAGTTTTTTCCCTCAAACTTCAGTTCTGTGAAGTCACTCAGAAACCAACAATTAGAGGAAACCGCAAAGTGGAGTTTTGGTGCGTAAATGTGACACAAATCCTTCAATAGCCAGCTCCACCTTTTTGAAAATGTCCTCCTGTTTAGAAAACGAAAGATATTTTTGGCTCCAAATGAAGCGACTTTTCTTTTCTGATGGGAACTTTCACCCGGAGGAGCAGCCGCAGCTCGGACACTGGCTGCCGTTTTTACGCACGGAAACACTGACGCGTCTCGGAGCCTTTGGGCTCCACAGTCAGAGATGATTTTCTCTGAACAGGCTGAAGAAGAGAAGCGAGTCTGTCACATTCAGCTGATTGAGGAAATATTAAAACTAATAAATGTAGAAATAAGTTTAAAAAACAGGCGCAACAAGAAGCGATTTGTCTGATTCGGGAGGTTTTTTGATGCTCGTTGATCATTTCATGAACTCACTTTGCCTCAAACTCCATTTTGTGCTTGTTTGAATGCTTTTGTCATTTTATTTGTGTTTGTAAAGTCCCCATAAGGAAATATTTCAACACGTTTTTATAATTGTGCAGTTTCCACATTAATGGCACATTCAGCTGGAGTATCTGACAGCAGGTCTCAGCTCCACGCTGACGTCTGTTGCGTAAAAAATGGGGTAGAAAATGCAACAAAAAAAATGTTTGGAAGGTAGAATTTTGTTTTAAAAAAGTCATTTATTATACTTTTATATTTCAGCAAGAAAAAAGAAAAACGGACCAAAAAAAAGAAATAACCAGGTCTCTTTATGCGGCTTTCCTGAGCTTTCAGTCACATGTAGATGAGTTAGTTGAAAGCTCCTCGGATGATGATGATAATAATAATAATAATAATAATAATAATAATAATAATAATAATAATTGGTGCGTAAAAATGAATTTATTTTGGATAACATTCGTTTCATGCGTCGTGCTTTTATTTTGATGGGATGGTTTATCTTGATGTTTGTTTGTGAGCTCCTCTGTGACATCACTGAACTAAACAACTAAACATACTGCTTGTTTGTTGTTGCTGCTGTTAGTTTGCTCACAGAAGCTGGAGATGTGAGCGCAGTTTGGAGAGATCAGCAGCTCCGCTTATATGTTCTCTGCTGCGTGTGCGTGTGGCTGCTGTGCGTGTTGTGGTGGTGGTGGTGGTGGATGGTGGTGGTGGAGGAGGAGGTGGAGGAGGAGGAGGAGGAGAAAAAAAACATCCATATAACCTCGGAAAGGGAAAAACCTCAAGCGCCAGTTGCACGTCTGGATTCATGTTTTAAGGAAATATTTCTTCGGATTGAACCTTTAAATCAAAAACAGCAGGTGGATCCACCAGCGGAGTGAGCAGAAGTTCCTCTGACTGTGGTCTGAGGAGGAAACTTGGATTTAAAGGAGTAAATGTTTAAAAAACACTGGGACTTCAAATCAGATCAAACCAGACCAGACTCCATTCATTTTCTTCAGAATTTTAGGCCGATTTAAAAGGTCAGAGTTGCATTGTGACCTAAGAGAGAGTCCCAGCTACCAGCATATCAGACCAACCAGACTCTATTCATTTTTTTTCAGAATTTCAGAAAACATTTAAATGATCAAATTTGAGGTGTGAAGCATGAGAGACGGAGATTGACGAGGTGGGCATTAAAATCAAACCACACCAGACTCCATTTGATTTCTTGTGAACTTTAAAACACATCAAACACTCAGTAATGTGCAGGGTCGAGAGCGAGGTTGACTCTCGCCTCTTTTGTTGGCCAACTACCAGACAAACCAGACTCCATTCTGTTTCTTGTGAATTTTAAAAACAGACCAACAGCTGGCATGTCAAATAAAACCAAACCAGACTCAAACCCTGTCACCACTATTAAATACTTTAACATGGCAAATTGTTGAAGGTTTAATGTGTTTTAAAATTCAAAAGAAAATGAATGGAGTCTGGTGCGATTTGATTTGAATACCCAGTTGTCAATCTCTATGTCTCACTACAAATTTGAATGTGTAAATGTGTCCTAAATTCAGAAGAAAAATTAGTCTGGTTTGGTTGGATTTGAAGTTGCAGTTGTGACTCGACCAACAAAAGAGGAAAGAACAGCTAACCCCCCTCTGATCCTTGGCGCTGCAAGCTTAAGTGTATAAATATGTTTTAAAATTCACAAGAAAATGAGTGGAGTCTGGTTTGGGCTGATTTGAACTCCCAGTTGTTATTTGACCAACAAAAGAGGGAAAAGTCAACCTCCTTCTCGGGCCTGTCTCGTGCTTAACACGGCAAAGAGCTGAAGGTTTAATGTGTTTCAAATTCAAAAGAAAATGAATGGAGTCTGGTGCGGTTTGATTTGAATACCCAGTTGTCAATCTCAGTGTGCTAAAATTTGGAAGAGAAATGAATGGAGGCTGGTTTGGTTTCACTTGAATTTGCAGTTTGGGGAGTTCAGCTCAGCTCAAACCAGACTCCATTCATTTTAACCTAAATTCTGAGCACTGTCACTCCTATCAAATACTTGGTTTTGCTGAGGTTCATTTTCTTCTCTCTTTTGTTAGTCGAGTCAGAACTGCAACTTCTGCACCAGACTCCATTCATTTTCTTTTGAATTTTAAATCACATTCAACCTTCATCAGTTTGTCGTGTTAAGCATGAGACCGGCTCGAGGAGGTTGACTTGCCCAAACCAGACTCCATTCATTTTCTTGTGAATTTTAAAACATATTATACACTTAAACTTGCAGTGCCAGGGATCAGAGGGGGTTAACTGTTCTTGCCTCTTTGGCAGTCGAGTCACAACTGAAACCAAACCAGACTCTATTCACTTTTCTTCTCAATTTTAGAACATGTTTACATGGTCAAATTTGTAGTGCGAGGCGAAGAGAAACAGAGATTGACAACTGTGTATTCACATCAAACCACACCAGACTCCATTCATTTTCTTGTGAATTTCAAAACATATTATTTGCGTGAACTTGCAGTGCAAAGGATCAGAGAGGTTGACTCTGCTAGTCTGTTTTGTTGGTCAACTACCAACCGGTACTTCAACAGACACACAAATAAAAAGAATAAATCTTAAAATGACACTTTGGTGAGAACTGTGAATATTTGTGGCGACAAACATCTGCTGATACACGAGTAAGTTTTGAAACAAACTTTCCTATGAAAGTGTTAAAAAATGTTTTCACCAGCTGCTTTGGTTTCGGAGCTGTCCACCACATTTACAGCCTCCAGATGTCCACGGAGACGACACATTTAATCCGTCTTGTTAGCAGATCTAAACATTTATATTTAATACAATAATGCAGAAAATGTCTACTTCCCTCTCCACAAGCTTGATCTAAAGTTTTGACAGTTGGCACGTGGAACAAAATGGATTTATTGACTGAAGGTAATAAAACAAATGTAATTATCACTGTAAAAACTTTCTGATTGTGTTACGTGGAGTATGTTTGTGTTTGGGTGGAACAGAGAGTTTTTAAATTTAATCAGAGCTGAAGAGAGAAAGAACATGAAGGTGACCTTTGACCTCCATCATAATTAACATCTGAGCCATCAGAAGATTAATTCTATCGTCGTGATTTGATTCAAACATCTGTTTTCATTGACTCGTCAGTCATCCCGTCAGTTTTACACCAACTGCAGATAATTTTAGCTGCCGTGTTTAATCAAACTAAAAACTGAGTTTCAGATCTGATTCCTCCACAGAACCAAAGTGTTCAAAGTTCTGCCTCCACTGAATGTTTGATCCGGATGTGAAACAAGCTGCGAGTTCTGACTTCAGCAGACTGATGCAGAACATCTGCTGTTTGTCTTCACTCAAACAGAACCACAGAGAGAGAGAAGAAGAACATCAGGTACAACAACCTTAAAGGTTCCTTGGGTTCTTTAAGAGGTTACAGAGAGTTTTTAAGGTGAGTGTGAGTTTAAGGAGGTTCTCACACGCTTAAGGGAGTTTGTGAGGGTTCCTAGGAGTTCTCAACAGGTTTCATGGGTTCTTCAGCCAGATCTAATGTTAACAATGGGCTCCTGTTGGTCTCAAACAGGTTCCAGGGACCTTTAAGGGTTTATAGGTTCTTGTGGTGGCACAGGCTCTTAATGGGGTTTGTAGTCGGCTTCATAGGTTTCCAGGTTGTTCTGGGGGAACTTGAATGAGAGCTATGGGGTTGAGGAGGTTCTTATGGTTTTCTAGGGGTTTTAGCAGTGGGCCTGTGGGTTCTTAAGGAGGTTCCACAGGGTCTAAACAGGGTTCGTAAGGGGTTTCTTTAAGTTCATTAAGGGTTTCAGGGACTTCTTGAGGGGTTCTAGCTGCTCTTAAAAAGACATTTTTTTTCAACAAGGTCAGAGAGTTTTAAGGGGGTTCTTGAGTGAGATCTCCAGCTTCTAATGAGTCTATCAAGCGGTTCCTGCAGTTCTTATAGCAGCTCAAGTAGCCCATTCTTTGGGTTTTTAAGTACCATCCAGGGGTTTCTTCTCAAAGAGGTCATTAAGGGGGTTCATGTGGATCATTGAGGGGTTCCAGCAGCCCTTGGATCCTTACTTCTTAAAGAGTCCCAGTGGTTTTACTGGGTAGTCCGGCACCTGGGTTCTTTTGGGCTATAAGTTATTAAGGGAGTTTTAGCTGCCCTTTAGGTGTTCCTCAGGTCTGTATGAACGGGTTTGTAAAGGAGTACCAAGATGTTTCAGTAGGAACCTAAAACATCTGAGTTCCCGGAGATTTTTGTGGATTCCTCTGGGCTTCCAGAGGTTCTTCGGTGGGTTCTTATGGGTTTAAAGGACATTCAAGAGTTTCTTATGTTGGTCAGTGTTTGCATGAAGGGGTTCTGTGGTTCTTAAAGATTTTCCAGCGGTCCTGAAGGTTTTTCATGAAGTGTTTAGGAACTGTATTGGTTCTCAGGGGGAATTCTGAGGGACTCGGGTGCTCTGTGGTGTTCCAGGGAACGCTGAGGGTTCTAGAGGCCTGAGGTTCTTAAAGTGTTCCACAGATTATCAAGGGAGTTCGAGGGCATGTTTAGGGGCTCTGTTGGGTAATTCGAGGATTCCTGGGCGTCCAAAGGTTTTATTTATTCTTAAGGGAGGACTTAAAGTATTTGTTGGGGTTCTTCTGGGGCTGCGGGGATTAAAATGAAATCCTGGGACTCTTTAAGGTGCCGTGGAGGTCTTTAAGGGGTCTTGTTGTTGTTGTTGTTGTTGTTTGAACACAAGCACAGTCTTGAGTTCAGGAACCAGAAGCTTCCTCCTGTGACCTTTGACCTTTGCCTTTTCTTGTCTCTGGAGGCCAGGAGGAGGGAACTGACCTGGAAAGGAGTGCGAGAATAAAACCTTGGTGTTCCAATAAGCCACGGGGAAAGAAGGGATGAAGGATTGAGGGACGGCGGACGGAGGACGGAGGACGGAGGGTGTTAATCTGCAGAACGTATTTATTTCCTTTGAGTCTGTGAATGTTTGAACACATCGACGCCGAGTGATTTCTCAACACATGTAAACAGCCTCAGTATTATTATTATTGGCTTTAAGGCTCAGAGGGAAAGTTGTGAGCAAATAAATCAGAGGGATCAACAGCAGAGGAGGAGAGAGGGCGCCTCCCAGCGGCGGAGACAGGAACTACACCAACACCTGAAGCCTTTCACTGTCATCGATCCATCTGACCGCCTCAGCTGTGATCCGCTGCTTCTTCATCTGGTTTGAAAAGAAGTCAAAATAAATTCACTTTCTCTCAAATCGACGGAGGAAAAGTTTCTGCATCCTGATGCGTTTCTACTGCTGGATCACTTTGATCACCACGTCACAGTAATTCAAATAAAACGAGTGATTCAGATAAACTGGTTGAAACGGATCGTTGAGTCTGAAGAGGCGTTCAGGAAGCGAAATAAAAACGGAAATAAACGCTGAAATTCTTCATCTTTACGTCCTGATCATCTTCCTCCTTTTGTTTCCGTGTGAAGCTGCTTATTTTGGCCTTTCATCGAATAATCTGAAAAATCTTTAATGATTTTCTTGTATAATAACTTCATATTATTTCTGTATTCTGTGGCCTAATAAATGCAAATGACGAGTTAAAGAATTAGGCTGTTAAAAATCACAGTTATTGTATTATTAGAAACAATAAAATAAAAAAAGTAGCTAGTGGCTGTTTTTGGTTTTATTTACAGATGAAGATCGAATAGTTCAGAATGTTCATAAAGTAGAAAAACTACCATTATATTAAATGTTCGTGTTTTTTTAATATTACTCCTCAAGAATAAAGTTTAATTCTTCATGTTGTTCCCTGAAAGGATTCACAGTTAAATGACAAACACAGGACCCGTGTTTTAAACCCTGATGTGTAATCGGCTGTGATTACTGAACAAAATCTCATCGTCAGGTTTTTAAAAATCCCCCAACAATGACAGAATAACGACCAATAAACGGATGTTTTATTTTGAAGATTTCATTTGCAAAAGATTTTAGTTTGAAGGAGAAAACACACGTCCGTCTCGACTCCTCCTGCAACGCGATGAATTAATAGAAATGAATAAAATAAATGAATCCTGCAGCAGAACGACGACAAACTGCCTCAAAACTAAAACACTGTTTTCAGATGTGTTTCTGTGTGAGGGGCCCTGAGCGCGCCGCTGGATCAGACCGGTGCTGGACCGGTTCCTCTGGACCAGATCACTGTCTGTCTGGCTCCTGCTGGTTTCTTCTCTTCTGTCGGCGTGAGCTGAATGTAGAAACGGGAATCAGACGGAGGCCTGGAGGGACCAAAACATGTCCAACAGAAAGACTGACGGAGCCTGAGATTCATTCTGCTGAAGACAGAAGAAATAAAGAAATGAAGCTGAATTTGCAGCTTTAGTTTCAACTTAAACATTAAACATCTTAAACAGCTGCTTCAATCTGTGTCTCATTTAAAGTTAAAACAAAACATCTCAACAGGATTTATGAGCCCACCTTCATCATCCGGTTTAAATTGGACATGAATCATATTTTTCCTCTCACTTTATTAAATCTAAATATTCACTCTGTGTTTATCACGTTTAAGATTTAACTGAGAATTAAACACGTTTCACTCCCATGTTATTAAACTTCTCTGTTTGAATCTTCACATTTAAATCTTGATTTATTAGTTTCTCCTGTAAATACGGTTTCCTGCGTCACTGCTGAGGCTGCGGGCCGACTGAATCCAGGCTGGACTAACAAACGGGTCCGGCGGTGGGAACATGGGCCGGTCAGCAGAACCGGCCTCAGATTATGAAGTAAACCTCGGAACATGAGTCACTTGCTGCTGTCCTGCGGCAGAAACAAGCAGGAAAATCATTAGCTGTGTTGGCGCCGCAGGGTTAATGGTTCAATCAATGTCAAGCGCTGAAAATAAACTTTTGAACCGGACGATCTGCCGGCTGGAGCCCGCGGCTCACACCGAGAGCAGGCCCATTACTGCGGGGACAGCGACACCGTGCGGCCGAGAGCACCAACTACACCCCAGGGAGTTTAAAGGGGGAGCACACTGCACAAATACTCCGTTACTGCTAAAAAGACGCAAGTATGAACAGTATGAAGTGTGAAATGTTCAGTGTGACATAAAAATACGTACAAATCTAATTACAGGTGAATCTCTGAATAATCTGAAAATGTTCAGTTTGTAATTTAATTCAGAAAGATTCAAACATCAAGTGGAGATTTAAAGACTTTTCTGTTTTCATCCAGCAGCAGAATAAAATGTTGGCGGATCAACGACGTGTCATGTGACGTCAGGAGCTGGAGGTACAGCAGGAGGGCAGAGGTGGGAAGTAACAAATACTTCATCACTGTACTTCAGTACATGTCTCAGGTATCTGTCCTGTACCTGAGTATCTCTGAGACTTTCCCTCTCTACATTTGAACACAAACATCTGAACTTTCTCCTCCTCACAGCTTCAAACAGCCTCGTTACTTTAGTTTGATGCATTTGAGGTGAATTATAAAGACGCAGCGAGACGAAACAAAGACGTAAAAGACGTGAACAGACAGAGAGGGAGGCTGGAACGGGGAGAAAAGGCGTGTTAGTGTCTCGTATCTGCAGAGAGTTTCTTATTTTCTCTCTTTGTTGCTGCTCGGACGCTTTACCAACCCAACATGTGGCTGTTTGACGTCCTGGGAATGAGACTCAACAATCAACGTTCAAAGACTCAGCTGAGGATCTGAATGTAAAACTAAGTGGAGGACGTGCAGCTCCGTCAGCCACCAGCTGCACCAAGTTTTAATTCAGTTCAAGGTCGAAAAACTTCAATTTTTTGGTGACTATGAGAGTCAGAGTTTGCGGCTGTGTCTATTTCCTGGAGGCAGAATGTAAAAGTCTCAGTAAAACAGATGAAACTGATGTAAATATGAGACAAACACACTTACTGTAGCTGTCAGTGAAGCCTGAAGCTCCTCTGTGACCCTGTCAGCCCAGACGGTTGACCTCTGAACTCTGCACAGTTACATCCTGATCAATAGATCCATCAATGGATGGTGTGGGAGCACAACATGCACAGAGCTCCTCTGAGAGGAGGGACAGGATCAGGAAGTCGACGATATAACGAGGAAACATTTAATTAAAACATTCAGTGAGACTCAATCAGATTAATGAGTTTATTTCTTTATATCATCTACAACATTGTAAACACAGCGCAGGAATGTTACAGTAATCAATGAAATCAATGAATGAGATTATTAGTTAATAGAAAATATCTAAAGCTTTAATTTAAATAATATTGTCCTGATGTGACGTCACGTGTTTCTGACTCAAACACTTCAATCGACTTTAATTTCACAAACTGAAGACGTGTTTGAAGTCTGAAGACTTAATCTGACTCATTATCTCTAATGATTGACTTATTGATCTGATTGAATGGCGGAGAGGATGAGTCTCAAGTTGTTTGGATTTGTCGCTCATTAATAAATAAATGGAGTTTCGTCTCCACAAACACAAGTCGCTAAGCAAAGTTCATCTCTCTGAACGTGGCTGAGGAGCGTCGTCCTCTGAGGAACCTTTTCTGCTCCTAAATGTCACAAATGTGTTCTGATCCGGTCGCTGTGGCTGAGATCCAACTCTTCACATGAAGTCACTTCACACACGAGGTGATGAGACTGAACACGGACCTGAGATCAAACTAACACATCCAGTGAGATCTGAAGGCTCTCCGGTTCTTCACTCGTTCGCTCTAAATTCTGAATAAATAAATATATTTTTCAAAGCGATGGGATGCATCGTCACACTGCAGCTCTCTGGAAGAATCACGAGGACATTTACTGGAAAAACACACTGGAGAGAAAACTCCTGATTAATGCTGCAGGACTCTGAACTCATCAGCCGGGATCAGGATCATTTCTTTCTTCTGTTCCAGCAGGTCACTGAGCTCTCTAAAAACCACTTCCTGTCTCAAAACCTCTTTTGTGTTGGATACTGGTCAGCAGGTGTCTGACTGAGAGGCGGCGGTTCTACCCGGCTACGTTCACACTAATCCTCCATATTCAGACTGATGCAGGTCAGTTAAACAGTGTTATGTTTGGGTTCTGAATGCAGAGACATGTGGGATGACAGGTAGAGACGCTGCTCCGTTCACACCTCCTACTTTTAAACGTCATGAAACTTGGATGAACGGCGCCGGCCGACCTCTTCTGGGAGGAGCTGGAAGGAGCGAGTTGAAAGATGCTCCGTCCAACCAACGGTCCACAACATAAATCAGAACAAAAAGAAAAGCAGCAAATCCTCGATTTTAAGAAGCTGGAAGCAGCAGATGTTTGAAAACTGTTCAAGATAGTCGGCAACCAGTTTTCTGTCAATCGACGAATCAGCTTTAACTAAAAGCTTTTTTGAGTTAGTTAATTTCAGGTAGTTTCACTTCGTCTCACTGTTCATTGATCCTGTTCATTGATCCTGACTCCATCCAGAGGAAACACAAACATTTTGTCCTTCAAACCTTAAAAAACTAAAACAGTAGTTTTACTACGACCACTTCCTGCTCACACTTCACCATGTTGGCTTCAGGAGCATTAGTTGAATTTGTAAAGAGGCTAAACAAGATGTGAAGCTGCTCTTCAATCGAGGAAATGATTATTTCTGTAACCTGGACAGCTGCAAACATCTCATCCAGAAGTGAAGTCAGTTGTATTTGGTTTTGATGTGGTTTTTATAAATCTCCACAGGATCAGGAGCAACAAACTGTCGTGTATTTCTCTGAAACAAACAACTAAACGTGCAGAGAGAAGTTTTAAAGTGTTTCATTTTCTTTGTTTCTACTTTTATGATCATTAAATTTCAGTCTTTAATTTTCTGGAAGGCACTTTGTGTTCAATAAAGCGCTGATTTGAAGTTGGCACTTGATGAGGCCTTCACCTCCTCCAGCATCACGTCTGGATATTAAATCTGTATTAATCTGATTTTATTGTCCATCAGTGCGTCTCTGGAGAAGTTAACGTGGCCTCAGAGGATGAAGGAAGCCGAGCGCTGAAGTTGAGTCAGTAAAACTTTACTTCTTGGAGAAAAACTTCCTGAAGACGTTCATCCTCGACTTGTTGCCGTTGTCGTCGGTTCCCTGGGCGGCGGCGGGGTCCTGGGTGTCGGGGGGTGCAGGAGGAGGGACTGAAGGAGGCTGGATGTGAGCGCTCGGTGTCTCTGCAGTGGAGTAAATAACAATCAGACCAAACACAGATTCACTCACACTCACTGATGCCCGGCTCGTTAGCAACATGCTAACCTGTGCTCCCGTCCGCGCCCTCCTTGGGGTGGCTGTGTCTGTTGTAGCATGTGTGGGGGGGTTTGGGAGGAGGTTTCCCCTCCGTGGATGATTGTCTCTCCAGGCTCTCAGCTCGTCTGTCAGCTGGTTTGGTCGGATCGTCCGGCCCCTCGGCTAACTTCTCCAGACTGAGGTTGACTGAAGACGCTCTCCTGAACAACAAGGAGACGATGAGAGTGAATTCATTGTGGTCGAGATGATTCCTCAACCCACAGACTCCACAGAGCTAACTGTGCACTGACATGTCAGCTGACTTCATAGTTTAGTGCAGCGATAGTCCAACTCCTGATGTCTCACACAACACAGCTGGACACAAACTAAATGAAAAGTCACGGGACCTTGTAAAATCCTCCAGCTGGACTCCAAACACTTTTTAAGATATTAATTTTTGAAGTTTGGCCCTCTGAGTTAAATTTTTTATATTCTTTGCTTGTTTTTCACTGGATTGGGTTAAAATTTGTCCTGAGCATCCAGGAGTCCCTGAGGAACCTCGGCAACATGTGTTCATTCAAATAGTTGTTGCTGAATGTTTACAGTCATCAACTTAATAACAGGAAGTCATTTTTCTGTCATTTTCAAAAATTCATATCTGCACTCAAATCTCCAGAACCAAATGGAAAACAGACTCAACAGGTACCAGACAGAACAAATGTCTGCTGATGGAATAAATCCACTGAATGTGACGTTACAGCCGCAGAAGAGCACGAAAATCTGCTAATTATTAAAGAAATCATGAACGACGATACTGAACACGTTTCATGTTGAACATCAACACTCACACTTTCCTTCTTTGGAAAATCTTCAGTCAAAATAACTCAACAAGTGTTTTTCATCTCCGAAGCTTCGTTCTGGTAAAAAAAAATGACTTCCTGTTATTAACTTGATGACGTAAACATTCAGCAACAACTATTTAAATGAACACATGTTGTAAACGATCCTCAGGGTCTCTGAGATGATTTTTCACTGGATTGAGTTGAAATCTGTACTGAACATCACAGAGGCCCAAAAAACCCCAGAACTTAAGAAGTATTTGGAGCACAGCTGTAGGACTGTTTACATGAATTTAACAGAAGCTTAAACTTTAAACTCAAGAGGTGAGTTGAGGTGGAATGACCCTTTAGTAAATATGTATGAAAGAAGAAAGAAACAAGACAAAGAGCCGACTGTCTTCCAAACGCTGAGCTGCGACTCGAGCATAAATGTTATGTGCTGACTTTCGTTGTTTGGACTGAACGGCTCCAGTTCTGTAGACTTCTTCTTCTCCTCATGATTTCCTGACATTAAATGAGTCGCGCTGATACAAAAGTGCCGGTTGGTTTCTGGTGTGGAGTCGAACAGGATGTGTGTCAGTCAGAAGTGTTTTGACGGACTTTCAGACTGAAGCGGTTTCTTTCAAACAGCGTCAGGTAATTTGACTTTGACTTTCACATGCACCTGTTCACACTGTGCACTGTGGGGCCACCGGGCACCTCTCAGGTGGGTGAGAGGCCAAAGAAATGAAACTCACTACCAGCAGGATTTTTCCTTTAATGAGATACTTTGACAAGGTGAATTACATTCAGCGGACAAACAACGGTGGAACAGGAAGCAGCCACGGCTCTATTCATGCTGCCATCAGACCCAGTTTGGTTTGTAGCATGGAGACGAAATGTGAGTTCTGCAGAGCAACATGACTAATGCAGTCATAAAATACATCACCTGCCTCCTGCAGGAGGATGTTTGTTGAGAGGTGTAGAAAGAGAAACAGCTTCAGGGTGCAGGGTTGAGTTGGTAGCTAACAGCATCTGAATCAGAACACTTTGTTGCCATGTTGTAGTCAGACTCAACCATCCTCGCATCTTTCACAGGTGTACTCTCTTTCTGTTGGCTAGCAGGCCACATGACATTCATCAGGATGAACTGTATTTATCTGACTTCAGATGAAGCTACGCTCGTAGCTGTGTGCGACGGCTCAGACTCATCAGGAGCTCCGCTTCATGTCGTCATACTCTGGTTTCTGTCCTGCAGCTCTACGTTCAATCAACATCTGCAACTCCTGAAAGTCACAGTGTGTCTGAAGACATGTCGCAAGAGATTGTAGTGTGTGTGTGTGTGTGTGTGTGTGTGTGTGTGTGTGTTCACCCTGAGTCGTCGGAGTCACTGCTGGATGACTCAGTGCACTTCTGGAGCTTCTTCATCCACAGGAGCTGCATTTCTCTGCTGGACGCTGCGAACAGATACTGACTGCCGTCCTCCAGTCTGACATGAAGAAAAGAGACACACAGTCAACAACGTTAAACCCTTCCAAGAATATTATTTTATATATTTCTAGAGTAAACACTACAGACTGAGAATTGTATAAAAACCTGAAATATAGAAAATTGTCCGTTTCAATTCAACCAAATGTCTTTTTTTCCACAAACTTCCTGCAGCTCCGGTAAATCTTACAGTTTATCAGCTGTTCTGTTTTTATGCTTTGAACAGAATAAGAAATATCTATAAATCATGTAACTAGTCGTCAGTTGACTCAAACTCCACCTGAGACATCAAGTGTGTGTCTGTATTTCAGATTTTTGAGGGAGCGATGCAGCCATTAAAACTGTAAATCAAATATTTTCCATCAAAAATATTATTTCCAACTTTAAGGGAAAATAAAACTCATGATAATGAGGATGTGACGGACTCACGTCAGTCTGATGGTGTTCTCCTTCCTCCTGTAGTGAACGTTCTCCCTGCAAACAGCTCCAGCCATGTTGATAGGAGGCCATCTAGAGGTCTTCTGTGGAAACACAGGAAGAAGCAGAATCAGTGACATCACTGATCAGTCTGTCTGTCTGTTGTTTAATCATTTCTGAGATAAAATGACTGAATTACATTGTGTCGATCTCTTCAAACACATCAATAAATTAAAGTAGAGATGGACGATGATTCTGAAGCTCTGAGGCTCGTTTAGATTCTGTTTCAGTGTCGACGATGTATTTAATATCGAGGTATGTTGGATGTTGTCTGTCAGACAGTGACAATCAATATTTACAGCAGCACCTCAGGACAAATCTGTGACAGATTCAATAAAATCAATAAGAGATCAGACTGTTTAAAACTTGTGACGTTGTAACAACATCTTCAGCCGTCAGCTGGACACAAATATTCGACTATTCTGATATCGGTTGGGTATCAGATAAACAACTTTGTTTTTGCTCTGCTAAATAGTTTAGATCAGTTACAAACATGCATAAATCACACTGAAGGTTTTTGGTTTATGCCTTTTTATTCAATAACAAATAACAATTATTGCCTTTTATTAAACTGAAAGTCACGCTGCAGCGTTATGTCGTCCAGCGACTGAAGCTTTGACTGTTCGCTGTTGATCAGACTGAAGCCACGGAGCTCTCACTCCGTGCTGTGTGTGCTGTCTGGGTTTGGTGTTCGGTACCTGTGCAGCAGCTTCTCTGTCTTTAAACAAGCTGAGCGTCTCTCCGGCCAGAACAGCGAACACCTCCTCCCAGTGGTCCAGACCCTGCAGGAGAATCAGCCAATCACAGAGAGACGAGACACACACAGCCAACAGCAACCACTCGTCACAATGAAATGAAATAACAAACGAACAATAAATACATTTGCTGTTATAATAATTTATGTTTATTCTTTTAATTGGTCACTTATTCTATTTGCTTGTATTTGTGTTTTTTCTTTCGTATGTTTTGTTGTTTTGTCCGTCGGGTCAGAGAATCGTCAGCTGGTGTCAGTCCTCTCAGGTTTGTTTCTCACCTTGTTCCCTCCTTGTTTCAGTTTGATCTCCAGCGTCCCCTCCATTCTGATTGGCTGCATGGCTGTAACCTAACAACAGTGCAGGTGTGAGAGAGCCAATCAGATTTCAGTCATCATGAAGTCAGGACAGGTGGTTTGATTTGAGTTTTTACCTCCAGTGTGGAGCTGGGGAGGCCGGCTTCTTCTTCTGGTACATCTTCTATCGTCTTCTGTCGAGGTGGAGGAGATGGAGGCAGCTCTCTGGTTGGAGGAGAGAGATCAGCTGGCCCAGGTTCCTCCTCTGTGATTGGTGCAGCAGGCGGGGAGTCAGGTGGTGTAACCTCAGTGGCAGCAGGTGGAGAATCAACAACATCAGGATGCTCTCTGGTCGAGGACTCAAGGTTGTGGAGCTCTTTCTTTGTTCTCTCTGCGACTGGTGGAGGTGGAGGTGGAGCTTCAGTGGGAGCAACAAGCTGCCTGGTCAGTGGAGGAGAGTCAGGTGGTGCAGTGGCCTTCTCCGGTTGGATCAGGGGCTCAGAGCAGCGACTGATCTCCTGCTCTGCAGGAGGGATTCTGGGCTTTGGAGCCAGAGGAGGTTTGGATCTGGGATGAAGATTGTTGGCAGGAGTCTCTTTAGATGAAGTGGAGAAAGAGGTTGGAGGGGAGGAGGGTTGGATGGATGAGGGACGATGGTCTTCCTCAGGAGTCTCTTTAAATGAAGAAGAGGTGGAGGTTGGAGGGGAGGAAGGAGGTTTAGATCCAGGACGATGGTCTTCCTCAGGAGCCTCATCAGATGAAGAAGAGGTTTGAGCAGAGGAGGAAAGTTTGGGGGATGGTGGAGGTGACTGAGGACGTCTTGAAGAGGTGGAGTCAGTTGATCTGAGGGGAGTACCAGGAGTCCAGTCTGAGTGGCTGGTTCGACTCTTCCGGGGCTTCGCAGTCGGTCCGGAGCTGGGACCATCAGGAGGACTGATGGCTTCTTCTTCTGCCTCCCATCTCTGAGACTTCCTGCTGCCACCGAAGTGTCTCCTGGAGTCTGAGTCCAGGTGGAGGGACAGGCTCGGCAGGGTACTAACAGAGGCTGTGAGACTGGTTTTCTTGTCCAGCGTGGTGGATCTGATCGTCCTGTCCGTCCTCCTGCCGCTGAGTCGGTGGATGAGGTCTCTGGAAGAGGAGATCCGCGGGCTCGTTGGATCCGACGGTTTCCTCCTCAGGGAGGAAACTCTGGCTGGAGGCTTTCTGTCCTCGAGGTCCATGTCCTCATATCCATGGAGACCCAGTCTCTTCTCCCTCTGAGAAGGAAAACAACATTCAAGCTGAAGAGGAAATGGTCTTTAATTTTCTTTCTTTCTTAAAGCTACAAACCAACCTGTGTTTTCTTCTTCTGCAGTGCGATGAAGCGGTCGCTCTGGGCCTGGATCATGGCCTCCAAGTCCTCCTGCCTCTTCAGGAGCTCCATGACATCCGACACAGAGTCCTGGAGGAGCCGAAAGAGCAGACAACAGACATTGTGAGTCGATCCAACCCTTAGTCTTCGGTAGGATCCAGACTTTCCCTTCAACCTGGTGTGTTTTAAATCGACTGCACTGCCAAACCACGTTTATAATACAGCTTTGAGCTGGTTTGGAGATTTTTCCTAAGTTCAGTTTTATTTCTATGGTTTCTATTATGATATTATATCATTATGATATTATGATATCCTGTCACACCGTCACACTGATTCTAAAACATGTTTCATGTCTGTGTGTTTAGATTTGACTGAGTTGTGACTGCAGGAGCATTGCAGCAATCTGTCTCTGCAGAAAAACTACAATAACCAACATCCTGTTTCTTCCTCCTTTCTATTTTTTGGAGGTCAGAATTTCCCCATTTGAAATTTGCAACATCAGACCTCAAGGTGTTCCTCCGTACATATCGAAACAAAATGGAGGCCTGAACTGGCACACAACAGACTAGGAGTGTCCGTCTGGACTGTCAGTGACCACAGAGTCTGGACCTACCCCGTAGTCCTCAGCCGTCAGTGTGTTCTCGTAGGAGCTCAGCCAGCGCTCCGCCTGCTCCAGCTCCCTCTGCAGGAGGAAAATCTCCAGCTCCTCCTCATACAGGATTCTGGTTTCCTCCCACACCTTCTCCACCCGCACCTCCAGCTCCTCCAGCTCACAGACTCGCTCCTCCACCTACGAGGACGACAGGAGACGAGTCAGAGGATCAGGATGTCAGCTCAGAAGTCAGATTTGAGGTTTTAGATCTTACCTCCTGGGACATGAAGTGTCCTTCGTCCATCAGGCGCCGCCCCTCCTCCTTCATGGCCTGTGATTTGCTGAGCTGTCTGTCAATCAGGAGGCGGTACTCCTTGTGCTTTTTGATGAGCTGCTGCAGGTCGGCTCCCTCCACAGTCAGAACCTCCCCTCGGACCAGAGACAGCATCTCCCTCAGCCAGGCCCTGAGACACAAGATGGACGCCCAGTTTCATCAACACAGACAGGATCTGCTTCACTATGATGTTCAGAATGATCAACATCCTGTCACATGACAGGAAGTAACCGCTCCTGTGTCTTTAAAAATATTTAAATGTGTCTATAACACATCAAAACCTAAAGATAATACACGGCTTTTCAAAATAAAAACCCCATAAAGTAACTCTATCTTAACAGGAAACTTTGGATGGTTCTAGGTTTTTCAAAACAAAAGCCCCTGACTTCCTGTCTTAATGGCTGAAGCTGCTCTGTAGAGCTGAAACAAACCAGCATCAGCTATCATCTGTTGTCCTGTTTGTGTCTCTGGGTTGGCGGCAGCCCTGCTGATGATCGGAGGACCTACATGAGTTCAGTCCAGTGGGATAAGTATTTCTGCACGTCTTCAGCTTGGCCCAGCCTGGCGCGGCGTTGGGAGGCCTTGTCCTGGATGCTGGACCAGCAGGCCTCCAGCTCCTCCAGCCTCTGACTCACAGCGGTTCTGGCCTGAGGCTGCCGTCTGCTCAGAGCCCGGCCCTCCTCTCTGCTCCTGGTCACCTCCTCAGAGATCAGAACCAGGTCCCTCTGAGGGAGACATCAACAACAAGGCAGGTCAACAGGTGTCGTACAGATGATGCTAAAGGTCATTAAACCAAACTGAACTGAACTGAACTGAACCATGAGCTTTCTGTCTGACAGTTTTAGTTTTGAATTCAGATTTCTGGGTGTTTCCTACCTCGAGCGCCTCGTGCTGCCTCAGCAGAGTCTGGATGGAGTTCAGGTCCTGGTCCTCTGAGTCCAGCACAGCCTCCTTCTCAGCCATCCAGCCCTTCAGCTCGTCCACATCGTGATTGAACTGATGAACCTCCCTCGCTGACTGCAGAGTCTGGAGGACACAGGACAGACCGTCACCCTCTCCACCTCCTTCCTGAGCATCACATCACTGTGTTATTCACCGACCTGTTCTCTGGTCCTGATGCTGCTGTTGAGGTCGTCCCACAGCCTGCTGAGGGCCTCGTCCCTCCTCCGGGCCTTCCCGTCCTGCTTCAGTCCTCTGCCCAGCTGCTGTACTGAGGTGAGCCGGCTCCGACCCAGACCGGACATCTCTGACACCAGAACCTCCAACTTCTTCTGAAGGACCTGCAGGTGGAGGGAGGGACAAGAAGAGGATGAAGACACCAGCGCCAGAGTTTCAGCACCAGTCCCACAACTTGATTTTTTGCACTTTAATTTTAGAAAAGTTTTTTTCATTTAGCAGAAGAAATGTTGAATATGAAAATAAGCAGACATCAGAGAACTTCTTATTCAGATCAAACACTTCGAAGTCAACAACATCAAGAAACTAACTTTAGGTGCCTGATGATCTTTACTCACCTCTACATCCTCCAGGTCTTGTCCGCAGTCCTTGGACTCTGCCACAGCCTTCTTGGACGTCAGCCATGTTTGTAGTTCTTTAGCTTCTCTCTCGAACACGTAGAGGCGGAGCTGGTCTTCCAGAGTCGTGCGACGGGCGGAGGAGAGTCGGAGGAGAGCGTCAAAGTGTTCGAGGACGTCAGGGAGGGACTCCGTGACCAGGTGGCTGAGACACACAGAAGACTTTTCAAATTAAAACAGCAAACAGTGTGAGATTTATAAAGATTATAAACAAATCTAATGAGCCTGACAACAAGTGTATTAAGTCCTCTGTCCAACAGTCAGGTGTGACCTCCTGTACAGGTGTTCGTACAGGTCAGCCTGCTGTGTGTGTGTTTACCTGTTGGGATGTCCGAGGTGCTGCAGCGAGGCGCCGCCCTCCTGCAGCCTCTCCACCGTCCTCCTCTGGTTCTCCAGCTCCACGTCCACAGAGTCCAGCCTCCTCAGCAGAGCCTCCGTCGCCTCCTCGCTCCTCCCACAGTCCCGTGACTCCAAACCCGCCCGCTGCTCCTCCGACCACAGCTGCAGCTCGGACACCTCGACACACACAGACACGTTACTCAACTCAAACTTACTCACATACAAACGCTAGAATGTAAATAACTTACCTCATTGAGGAAGGTGTGGATGCGGAGCGCCTCCTGCAGGAGCTTCTCCTTCTTCTCCGCCTCCGTCATCAGCTCCTCGTGGAGATGCTTTAACTCCTCCAGACGCTCCGTGATGTCATGAGACGCAAAGTGACGACCTCTGACCTGCAGGCGTCAAAATGATGATTGTAGTAAACGTCTTCTCCAGCTTGTGTTTTAATTCTTTCGAGAGTTTTAGCCAGTGGTGTATGAAGTAATCAGATCCTCTAGTTAAGTAAAAGTACTACGACTCCACTCTAAATGTATCGTATTAAAAATCCTGCATTCAAAATGAAGTACTTTAAGTATTCAAAGTTTAAATTGTACAAAACATTTTCATGTTTTGTGTGTAAAATCATTTGTAAAGTAACTAAAGCTGTCAGATATGAATGAATTTATTTATTTCGAACATGTATAAAGAAAAATGTATGTAACTATTTGTACATACAAAAGAAAGAAAGAAAAAAAGAAATTAAAAAAAGTAAAATAAAATAAAGAGCTAAGACATAACAAAACACCGCACATTGTTCGAAAAAGGAGCGGGAAGAAGTACAATACTTTTTTTTATGATAAATGTGGTGGAGTACAAGTTCTGATGTGAAATGGTGTAGAAGCAGAAAGTAGCATGAAAAGTATAATACTCGAGTAAATACTCAAGTAAAACTACTTGAGTAAATATACTTAGTTACATTCCACCACTGCTTTGATTTTTTGCAAATAAAAGTCCCATAAAGTAACTCTATCTTAACAGGAAACAAGGGGTAGAGGTACATTTTCAAAATAAAACACCCAGACAGCTTCACAGGAACTGGAGGTAGGTTTTCAAAAGAAAAGCCCTGTGTAGTAATTGTGTCTTACCAGGAAAAACTAGCCTCATCCTGTCAGTAACTATCTAAGTAGGGACGTTTTTCAAAATAAAAGCCCCAACAATCACTGTATGTTAACAGGAAACCAGGAATGGACCTAGTTATTCAAAATAAAAGCCAGTTTGAGGCAGTTTTAGCAATGAGTGACGTCTCCTCACCAGACTATGCCCCGCCTCCTGAACTGCCTGGACCAATGGGGCGCGGCCTGAGATCTCCTGCATCACAGCCTGAGAAAGAAAAAAAACATTTTCATTTCAAACAGGAAGTTGAGTCTTGAGTATCAAAATAAAATGCTCTCTATGCATCTGCTGCTTGTTGTGGTTTCAGTAGAGTTGAGCACCTGGTGTTTGTGCAGCAGCTGCTGGCTGCCGCTCAGCGAGCTCCCCCAGTCTTTAGCAGTGATGGAGGGCGACCTGTCGCTCAGCCAGGCCGCCTCCTCCTCCAGGTCTCTGTAGAACTGGAACAGAACCTGCCAGGCCTCCAGGGTTTCCCTCCGACTCTGCAGGGGCGCCGACAGACTGTTGTATCTGACAGAGGACATGTTCACACACAACTGTTAGAAACACCTCCAGAGATAATGTAAATGGATTATTCCAGTTCGTCGCCACCTGGGTCATATCTTTGTTCATGTCAGACACAAACAAGAGCAGTTTAATGCAAAAAGTTCTGAGATTTAAAATCTTACATCTGGAAATATGAGATTAATTCTGTTGTCTTCAGAGTTATTTAGTAGTTTCTATCTTTGAGCTCACGGTATATCCTTCAATCATGTTGCTCATGAATGTCTTTATACTGCAGTTAATCAGGTAATCTTAAAACTGAGTAATTCACTTAGAAGGAACTTGTCTCAAGTATAAGAAGTACTTTTCCAGCTTCATTTTCTTCTCCCATGGTCACCATTTATTTTAGCGTGCTTAAATTAAGGATGACTGTGCTGTAGCCAGTCTGATGTCAAGTCATCTGAACACCGTCAGAGTCAACTTATTTCAAGACAAAACCAACTTGACTTAAGTGTAGCGCCCTGCTATAAAATGATATGTTATTTCATGTGTTTGGGTTTACAAATATTCAGTATATTTTGCAACATTGCCTGTTAAATTAGTTCTATGGTGAAATAACCTTGAAGTAATAGAGAAATTAATAAGTGCACTTCATTTGGGGAAAGTACTAAAATGTCCCATGTTTTTCATGGTCTGTGAATGTCTCATGACGTCCTTTTGTTTATTTGAGTAACCAGGTATCAATCTGTGATTAGCCAATCCGTGCCTGTCAGAGATGAGCGTCAACTACCTACCGGATTCGGAAGGGGGCGGGACTAAAAAAAGAGAGGAGACGAGGCTCGGGCTAGTAACGGGGAGAAAGAGTGACAACACCATGGAAAAGTAGTTGTAAGCTATTTGAAACCGTTTAAAGTTACTGTTACTAAAACCTTAAACCGGAAGGTCTGTTTGTGTGTTACCGGTACCAAATGTGGAAGTAAGCCGAGTTCAGAGCTGTTTCAGCCGGGAATTGTACCGAGTGTCCGAGACGCCATTATCGTTGTGTACAGAGCGAGAGTTAGCCTCGTGTCTGCTAGCTGGAAGCAGACCGCGAGTGTGAGGGAGAAATATCTGGCGCCGAGTTTCCTGAGTGAGTATGAGCACTATTTGAACTGGTAACAATATGGAAATGTATGAGAACGAACAGTGAGTTTATTAGTGTTTTGAATTATGCTCAGTGTATCTCCGACCTACATGCCCGCCGGTTTGCCCGCCGCTGATCTGCTGCGGCTGCTCAGGATCCCCGCTGTCGCAGAGAGACTGCTGCTGCACGAGGACGTGTCAGCAGGACTAGTTTTCTCCGTCTCCTGTCACCTCACTCCTCTGAGCCGAGGGTTTCAGGAAACTGTGGTTATCCGTGAGTACTGAGAAACACTCTCACAAGGATACGTGAGCGCCAACTCGACATGCGCGCTAACGATATGGTACCATAACTGACTTACAAAACCCGGGTATTTATTTAGTTTTTATTTTATTTTCTGAACTCAAAGGTCACCAGGTCAAAGGTAAAGGGTGATTGCCTATGTTTTCTTTCTGTGTAATAAACACTTCTTCCTGTTGCAACGTGTATTTGCAGTCACAAATGTTATTTGAATGTGGTGTTATTAGGGCTATAGTGTGTTAAAGGTACATGCATGGGAGTATTAAAGTTCACAATAACAATGTAGCTATAAAATAAGCTAACCAGGCCTCTCTGCACCCTAGGCAGAGTCATACGCTCTAGTTTAAGTAAACACATTAAAAGGTTGATATTTTCGTGGACTAGAGTTGGTTGGGAGGGCTACATAAATTTTCTTGTCAAGTAAGATTATCTTGCTGCGTGGACAGATTGTTTCACTAGTATCAAGTCATCTTCTCCTCAAATTAAGTGTTTGTTTCTTTCCTCATTTTCAGTTTCCAACACTGAAACTGAAAAATTCTAATTAAACCACTGAATCTGAGAGTGGGCACAGCTGAAGTGTTGAAGTTGATGCAGAAACACAGTTTGTGTTTTCAGTGTTTATATCAATATTCTCTCGCAGTATTTTGGATTCACAGTTAGTGTCTAATGTTGTCTGTTGTCTTTGAGTAAAACTGTCACTTGAGTAAGAACAGAGGAGACAGATGGAGATTGTGAAAATAAATCTTTAAGACTGACTTTTAAATGTCCCCCTGAATAGGTTTGTAATTTAAATCTGCTTCTACCGAAAAAAAACTGAATAACACCACATCCAGATTTCTCACGTCATAAAACTCTTATCAGACCTGTTGATGGTGTGAGCCACTCTGATCTGGATCTCCTCGGCCAGGAAGTTTCCCTGAGAGTGGAAGCTCTTCGCCGTTTCCACCAGACCCTGTTCATTTCAAAAACATGATTAAATATCAGCTGCTTTAAAAACCAAATCAAATATTCCAACACTACTCTCTGCAGTGAGACAGGAAGTGGACATTGCGTACCTGGATTCTGTCTCTGTGTCCGTCCATCTCCTCCTCCAGACCCTGCAGGGCCTTCAGCAGCCTGTTGACAGACGGCAGGTCGCTTCCACAGTCGTCATTGGCCAGTTCGCTCTCCACTGACGCCACACACTGCTCCATGTCGTCCAATGAGCGCTGGAACTGCAGCGCCTGGAAAAAACACACACACCGAACGTTTAAAGCCGATTTCACTCACTTATCTTAGGTACATTTTATAGATTGCTGATGCAACTTTATGTCTCGCCACAATATTTCCGACGAAACGAGCAGACTGATCCTGAATGAATGAGGACGTGTTTACCTGGTAGGCCTCCTGCAGTCTGGTCTTCTTCTCCTTACAGTTGTGGATCAGAGAGTCCCAGCTGTCCGTCAGCTCTCTGAGTCGAGGTCGAACCTTCGCTTCAGCTGAACGCGAGTCAGACAGCAGCTTCTCTCCTTCCTGCACAGAGACGTGACATCACCACACAGGTCCAAACTTTTACTGTCCGACAAACTGAAATATAACTGCTGCTTTGTGATACATATCAAAACAACAAACAAGACACGGAGCAGGTCAGGAGACTCACTCTGAAACTGAAACCATCTTATGTTTGCTCCTTCGCTTGGCTTCCAGTTAGTAAAGTATTTAATTCAGCTATCGGTATTTTGCAGATGACACCCTGCTCTCTCACCATGTGACTATATTACTACAGGCTTGCTCTCTGCATGGTCAATGAACAAATGAATGACTGGACGAGCCTGAATGACCTTCAGCGAAACACAGAAAACTGGAGAAAGAAGATTATTTAGTAGCTTGAATCAAACACTGACTCGTTTACAGCATCACATGTGACTGAGTAGATATGACGTCGGAGGACTGTTAACATTAAAATCCACTGTGTGTATATTATTGAAAACACACACACACACACACACACACTCCACCTTGCTGACGGTGTCCACTCTGTAGCGGTTGGCGAGGATCTCGGCTTCGAAGCTCTGATGTTTCAGCACTTTGGCCTGAAGGTTGGTTGGTTCCCTCCAGCTCTCATCCAACGCCACAGCATTGCGCTCGTTCAGCCACACACACACCTGGAGAACACACACATTTAATACACACAGAATAGACACACACTCATCTGAGTTTAGCAGAAACAGATTTAGAGCACATGAAGACAGTCAGAAGATCAAAAATAAATAATCAGATTTAATGTAAGTATGTATTTAATATGTTAGGCATAATTGCCATTAAGAATTTAACCAATTAACAATGTATTAATATCTGCACAAATGACAAGACCTTGCTTATTACATGGATGAAAATATACTACAAAATACTGGTACGAGAAAATGTATTTACACATTCAAATACAAGTCATTTGTAAAAGTTAAGAGACTAAACAGGAGAAGGAACAAAAGTTTAATATCAAAGTACACCACAGGAGTTAGAGTCCAGTCCAGTACCTGGTAGCTGCTGGACAGGAACTGCTGCAGCTGCAGCGACTGATCCAGAGCTTTGTGACGAGATCTGCTCTGCTGCTGCAGCTGACTCAGCCTACAGACCGACAGACAGGTGATCAGACAGACAGACAGGTGACAGGTAAACACTCTTCTGTACGAGGTGAACAGGTGTGATGATGTCAGTGGATCTCCTCACCTGGTAGCGAGCGCTCTGCTCTTGGCTCTGATGTTGTCAGAGTCATAGTGGTTCTGTTGGATCATCGTCTGTCCCAGTTTGTCCACCTCGTCCAGCTGCTTTACCTGAGCCTCCAGAGCCTCTTCAAACTGAGCCTGCTTCCTCTGCAGAGTCTCCACCTCTGTCACCGAGCCCTGCACCAACACGAGAAAAGCTGGATCAGATTAATGCTGATCGCTAACATATACCCCAGAAGACGGTGAGCGGTGGTTCTCACCCCCAGGTCCTGATTGGATAGGAAGGCCTCCTTGTTGCTGAGCCAGCTCTCACACTGCTCCACAGAGGCCAGGAAGACCTGCAGGATGGAGGACCAGTAAGTACAACGAGCCACATTAACCCAAAATCAATAAAACTGATGAGAAGATTTGATGGCTTTCATTATGTAAAGCACTTCGATTTGCCAGCAAAATGTTAAAGGTTTAAAGCTGCTACAAGAAACTCTGATATTTTGTTGATTGTGGAGACCCCTGTGGACAAAAGTGGTACTGTTGCCACCGTCAAAACCACAAAAGTATAACGTGAAAATAAAATGATCCACAGAAAAATCTCCTCACTGTAACTTGACATAAATCTCTCTGATGGTGTCGTTTGCTCATGTAGGTCATAGAGAGGCATCAGTATCAAACTGAGACTGTTTCATAACCAGATAAAAACTCCTCGTTGTAGCAAGGCAATAAAACACTGAAACACTCAAGTGAAGTACGAGCAGTTTAAAATTACAATGAAGTAGACGTACTTGGTAACTTTAAAATGTGGTCCAGGGTTAGAAGATGTTGAGAGATCCTGAGTTTGAGTTACTCAACTCAGGTCAGAGGAGTTACAGCTGACTTTAGCTCTGCACAGTAAATGTGACACATGATACTCATCTTCTCTCTTAAGTTAACCTGACATCACCTGCAGGGTTCGGGCCTGCTCCAGGGTCGTGCTTCGGTTCATCCAGGCTCGGTCCAGGCTGGATTTGGCTTCCTCCAGCTGGTTCAGGGCTTTCTGGATCTCTGCCTTTGAACTGTGACCAGACTGGATCAGACCTAGACCGAAGTCCCGGACAGAGTCGGTGCGCTCGGCACGGGCGTCAATCTCCGTCTGTGGAAACATCACAGATCAGTTTCAACACTTTACTGTTACATCTGGTCCAAAAAACAGAGCTGACGACTCACCTTCCAGTCCTGATGCTCGACGATGACCCGGTCGGCCTCGGCTCTGGTCTTGGGAAGGCCTTTCTCTGCCATCTCACCGCTCTGCTTGACACTCCACTCCAGCAGGAGGCGCTGGTTGGCTTTGAACAGCTGCAGCTGGTGGGCCTCCTGCAGATTCTCCTTCCTAAAACAGGTTATCAGCTCAGGTTAACTGACAATAATGACGGTCCTTAAATCATTCAAATTTAATTGAAATATATTAATAAACTCTCCATCACCTGAGTTTCACCTCCTTGTCCAGAGTCTTCAGAGTTTTCTGGACCTCCTTCTGTTTGTTTTTCAGCTTGTCGTTCATCCCTGATCGAGCCCTCAGATGATCCGACACCTCCTTCTCCAGAGCCTGAGAAGATCAGGGAGGGAAGACAGTCCACAGTCTCCTCTGGGTCTCCTCAAGGAGAACTGAACTCTTACAGCCAACGTTAAATGTTGGATTTTTTTAATATGCTTGGAGAGAAAGTGAGGTACCTCAGTGGGCTCACTTTGGACCAGGACAAAACAGAAACACTGGGTTTTCAGGACTTAAGAAACTGTCCTAAACCTCCAGGATAGGAACTCTGTTGTCTCACTCAACAACATGAACATATTTTTGCCAACAGGGCTCAGTTATGTTTCCTCCTCTCAATAAAATACAGACAGCAATCGACCTCCAGCAGAGAAAGCACAAAAATGTGTCCAGAAACACTCCCGGCAATGAGATGTCTCTAATTTATTTTTATTCATGACTAACATAATTTCTTATGTTTTAATCTTTTCCACAACTAGAATGATACTTTTTGTGTGATTTGTTTGCTGTGATATTTGGTCAACCTCATAAATTAGTCTGCGGTTGTCCATGTTGGCTGCTGACTGGTGGCGCAAGTGTGCGAAACTTCACAAAAGTAGAACCAAAGCAAGTGTTTTTCAAAGCCTGCAGGTTGAGGCATGGAGCAGGTCAGGAGACTCTCACTGAAACAATCATATGTTCTCTCCTCCGCTTGGCTTCCAGTAATAATTATTTTCGTCTTAAGACTAAGTCTCAAATAGCTCCCAAAATAAACACTGTGTCACAAAGTCTGGACACCGCCATCTTTAAAAATTCCAAGATGCAGATTAAGTGCGTGATTTAGAGAAACTTGCTCAACCAGTTAGATGAATGTCATATCTTAAAATACTGCTGCAGATCCATAAACGGTTTAGGACCAGAGGGGCTCCTTAAAACGAGCTCTCCGACTCACCTTTGACCTCTCCTGGATGACCCCGGCCTCCCTCTCTGTCTCCTCGTGGCGTCTGATCAGGTTCTCCACGCTGTCCACATCAAACCCACAGTCCTGACCCTGCAGCAGCATCATCTACAGACACAACGTCCTGTTAGTCTCAGAAGAACATCTGACAGGTAGTTTTACTGCAGCCTCTCATGACTGACCTTCTCGTTGGCTCTGTCCCTGACCTCCTCCAGCTCTCTGATCAGGCCGTGGATCACCAGCGCCCCCTCCAGCTTCTTCTTGTAATTGTTCAGATCTCCGTGAAACTTGCTCCACCTGGAGAGACGAAACATTTATAGGGTTTTTTATGTTCTTAATCCGCCCAGAGAGGTGAGGATACCTGCGAGTGTCACCTGTCGTTGAGCTGCTGTCTCCTCTGTCGAACAGTCACCAGCTCATCAGCGCTCTGTCTCTTCTCCAGTTTGGCTGCCAGTCTGTTGATGGCTGTGATGTGAGCGTCGTCCACCGTCACGTCCTGCACATTAAAAGAACGATTCACCCAGACATTTGAATTCAGTCATTATCTCCTCAGTCCACAAAACATTTGTGGAGCTTCACAGCCACGCTGCTCTCTCACCCCGTCTCCAGTTCCTCTGAACTCGCTGAGTTTCTTCAGCAGCTGAACTCCATGTTCATAATCCTCCCCAACATCTCCAACGTTGATCATCACCTCCTGAAACACACGCAGGCCAGAGACACACATTATCCTCTGCAAATACACCACCCATCCATCCACCATCCCTCCGTTTCCCACCTTCTGTCTGATCCAGGCCTCCACTTCTTCCACTTTCTGCAGGAACTCCAGGAAGTCTCTGTTGTCTTCCAGAGCTTTCCCTCGGTTGGCCATGGCCTTCTTCAGCTCCTCCCAGTGGAGCTCCAGGGCGGCTGCGCTCCTCTTCACCTCCTTGGACCGCGGGTGGCGGAGGGAGACCAGCTCCTTCCCAGCCTGCAGAACAGAGCTGATGATCTCGCTGTGAGCCAGGATCTCGGCCTCAAACACCTGATGTTTCTGGAGGAGCTTCATCTTGGCATGCAGGTTACTGAGGTCAGCTTTACCGTCCTCCGCCATCTTCTGCATCCGCTCAGACACCCACTCCTCAGCCTGACAGACGGACAGACAGACAAGTGTACTGAACATACTGCAGCTGTAGAAGATAACCATTTACACTGACAAAAGGAAAAGTCTGTGATTACCGCGCCGACATCTCTGTTGAAGACACACAGCATCCTGGAGAGCTCCAGCTCCTCCCTGCGTTTGACGGACAGCTCCTTGATCCTGTCACGTCTCTGGATGAGGGCTCTGAGTTTGGTTTGGACCCGGCCGCTCTTCTCTCTGCTCAGCTGCTTCTTCAGCCGCTCGGACAGATCCTTCAGAGACGACAGCTGCACCGAACATATGGAGGAAAGGTTTGAATGAAAAGAGCAGCACGTCACCACGAGGTTAACGCTCATGATCGTCGGCCTAAAGACGAGATCCTGTAATAAACTCCTGCTTATTTAGACACATACATTTCTGCATTAACAACAATAATGATAAGCAAAATAAACCACGCCAACAGAATGTACATTAAAAAATGTCTTTAATTCTCCATTTACCCATAAGTGTCAAAAGTTTGAGTGACTTTTTACTTGAAACACTAACATTTCTTTTTTACTATTCTTTGACTATCTGGAGATTAATGAATCAAATTACAGTCAGCTGCAGTGAAAGAGTGAAAGAGATAGAAGACGGGAGCAGGTCAGACCTTTTCCTCCTGCGAGCTGAGCAGCTTCTCAAAAGCTTCGTGGCGTTTGATCAAACCCTCCGTCTCGTCCACCGTGTCTCCCAGAGTGCTGTTCTGCAGCAGGATCTGAGGACGGGACAGCTGATCAGACGCTGAATGTGATGTCATTTCCTCTGGAGACCAACTCAGAGTGTGCGTGTGTGTGTGTGTGCGTGTGCGTGTGTGCGTGCGTACCTCCTGTGAGCCAGACGTCTTGTCCATGCTGTTAACGTCTCTGTAGAACACCTGCTCCAGATGAACAGTTTCCAGCCAGCGTTGTTTCTCGTTCCACTGCTGCTCCAGTTTGTGTCGCTCCGCCTGCAGCGCCTTCAGCTTCTCCGACACCTGAATCACAAACCATCACAGGTAACGTCCTCTGATACGAGACCGCACTGACACATCCAGGGATTTAAACTCTCACCTCCTTCCTGTTGGTCCTGTCCTGCGTCTGCAGCTCCTCTCCCATGTCCACAGCCTGCCGGTACGTCTCCTGTCTGGCCTCCATCTCGGCCCACAGCTGCTGGTGCTGTGCCAGCTGGAGGTCGGCGGTCGCCACGTCGCTGATGGTCTCCTCGGCAGCCATCGCACCAATCAGCTGGCTGCACCACAGGAAGTAGTCCTGCGCCTGGAGAGCACAAAGACACATGGGTAAGATCTGAGGAGCATGATGGGATTATCAATGACGTTTAATCATCCCTCTGTCTGTCCTTCTGTCTTCACCGTGTTGAGGAACTGGTATCTCTGGCACGCCAGTTTTAGCTCCTCCTCCCTCTGCTCTGCGTGGCGTCGGAGCTCCTCCCACCGCTCCACCACTTCCTGCTGCACTTCCTCCAGACGGAGCTTCAGCTGAGGCGTGCAGAGGTGCAGGATGGAGTCGACAGCGTCCAGCTGCTCCTGCAACTGCAGCACACACAAAATACATCACCAACAACATCAGTGTGAAAGAACATTTTATTGTCTCCAGCAGCAGCCACAACTCAAATCCCCAAAACAACAGTTTTCTTCTAAAACATGTAGTTTAAAGTTTTGAGCCTGTAACTGTGAGAAAACAGCACTTCCTGCTCAGCTGTTGTGACTGCTGGATGGATCGTTAACTCTTGTCTGTGTGTCTGTACCTGTTGCTCTGTGGTTGCCAGCTCGTGGAGCAGAGCTTCATGTTTCCTCAGCTGTGACGTTACTCCTCGCAAATCCTTCGCCACATCATCAGGGATGCTTTTCTGTCGCTCCTACAGAGAGAGGGAGAGTGAGACTTCAGCAGATATGTCTTTACGTATTGATGGACGGATGTGACGTATTTATAGACAGTGACCTTGATGAGACTCAGCGCGTCGGTCAGGTCTTGGTAAAAGCGGTGACATTCCTCGGCTCTCTGCAGCTGATCCTGACGCTCCCTGGCCACGCCATTCAAATCCTCCCAGCATGCACTGCAAACAAACAACATCAGAAACAACACAACGAAAAAGAGAACGAGAAGACAGGAAGGAAGACCAATCAAACAAAAGGCTTAGTGTCTTGGGGGGGGGGGGGGGTTGGTTTGTCAGTGTAGATGATTACGTCAAACATTTTGTGAATTTGGTCACAATTTTTATTCAGAATCAGAACTGATCAAACTGAACATCAACTTCAGTAACTGAAATCAAAAGCAGGAGTGGAGTTCCTCCAGTATTTCTTCCCTCCACCCCGCCTGTTGTAAAATACTATCTTTTTAAAAAACAGTTTGTCGGGACATAAAAGATCTGGTGACCTTCACTAACACATCGTACCTGAGCAGCTGCAGCGTCTCTCTGACTGCTGAGCTCTGTGGATGTTTGTTGCGGATCAGTCGAGCAGCGAGGTCGCTGCAGCTCTGCAGTCTCTCCTCTCCGACTTCCAGCTGCTTCAGGAAACCTTCAAACTTCCCACGCAGCAGCTGAAACAGACACAAACAGATCATGAAATATCTGCAACAAGCTGGTTCGACTCATCTGTTGCCACAGGCTCTGACACAGGCTCCCGTTGATGAGATGTTAATGAGCTGTAACCTGAACATGCTGGTAGTCGTTGCCCAGCTCCTGAGACTCTGCTGTCTGTCTCTGCTGGTTCATCCACTCCTCAAACTCTGATGACTCCCGTCTGAACTCGTGGAGATGGAGGACCTCCTTTAACCTCTGACCCCTGACAGGAGACACATGGACAGTGAAGACACACAGGTACACAGACGGACAGGTGAGCGAAGTAATCTGACAGCAGTACGACTCAATGTTTACCTGAGAGCAGCCTGGTGCTGCAGCTGCTGCTTCAGACTGCTGAGGCGGCTGTAGGGCCTGTTCAGCTCCTCCAGGCTCCAGTTCTGAACCGCCTGCTCCACCTGGTCACCTAACTGCTCCACCTCCACCTCCAGCACATCCAGCTGGCCCTCCACCACCTGCAGCGAAGGAAACATCAGGATAATGTTGACGGATACAACATGCTGACACAAAAAGACAGAAAGCACACTCTACATTTGGCTGTTCAGTCTGTGCAAAAGATGCTGGAGAAAAGTGGACAAATGCAAAGTAAAGACGTAAAGAAGGAATCTGTAGAAGGAGTGCCACAGGGAACGATCCGAGGTCCCATTATGTTTTAGTTAGATACAGAGTGTGTGTTGTACCTGGTGCTTGGTGATGAGACTCTGTGTGGCCAGCTCGTCTTTGCCGTAATCGTCGATGTTCACCAGACTGAGTGTCTCGGTCAGCCTGGACTCCAGCTCTGAGCAGTCCAACAGCAGCTAGAGAGACGATTCAGAGAAAACTCAGCACAAACACAAACATCCTCTCCCTGTCAGCTTGTGAGGCAGCTGTAGTTTTAAGTCACATGACAGCCGACCAGTCACATCCTGCTGTCTTTCACGTGATACGGGCCGACATCTGTCTCTCTGTCCCTCTCACCTGCTCTCTGGTGATGGCTTTGCTCAGGTGAGCTGTCCTCCTGGTGCAGGCCTCCTCTAGCTCCTCCCACTCTGCACTCAAGTGCCTGCACCTGCAAAAAAAAGTCCACAAGGGGAATAAGTATTTTCTCACATGAAATGTAAAGAAAACTGTCGACCATGAGGACAGAGGGAAGGCACCTCTGGAGAACTTCCTCTCCGTCTGATTTGCTGGATTTCGTCAAGCTCCGCCCCTTCTCCAGGACGTGGTTCAGGTATTTTTGGTGGGCGGTCACTTCAGCCTGCAACTCCTACGTGAACACAAAGCAAACAAATAGGTATTCTTAGTTTGAGCTGTTATTCTGACCTATAGAGGTTCAGATAAACGATTACGGATCTTAAAGTCACAAACATCTTTTTCACCATCATTTTCTAAATCTGAGCAGTTGACATGAACAAAGATGAGAAAAGTTACAAGTGATTAACTGTGATCCAGATGGTACCTTGTGTTTCTGCATGAGGCTGATGGCTCCAGCCAGAGACTTGTCGTATCCCGTCGATCCAGAAGCAGGAACATGTTCAGAGATCCAGCTTAGCTCCAGGTCCACGTCGTGATAAAACCCAAACAGCAGCACCGACGCTTCCAGCTGAGCTCGACGCCGGTCCAGAGGCTTCTGGAGAGACTTGAACCTGTAGCACAAAGTTCGCCAAATCAACATCACCTGCTATAAACAAAATCCTGTCCAATTCCTGTTTTACTCTCGATTGTGCTGTTTTTCCATCACGTCTGCCGGCCTGGCTCTACTCAGTTTGACTCGGCGCGGCAGGGATTTGCATTCCCTCCACAACTGGTCTACCTGCTTGAAGGTGAGTCTTAAACCAATGACGTGCTTGTCCCGAGACAGATTGAAGAATCACCGCTAACAAAGCTGCTCCGCTAATTCAGCTACAAACACGCTAATTTTCCTTTAGCATCTTCAAATAAAAGCAATTATTTCCCTGAGTGAAAATAAGATTAATCTGGTCTTTGTTTGTTTCTGCTGGCAGAAATCTGAATGTTTGAGATATTTAAGTTGACAGATATTTGCTCTGTCTGGTGATAGTTTCCTGTTTTGTAATGAATAGTACCTATTTTCTGTTTAAATAAAGCCAGTTCTCATCGTCCAACATCCTGCTACATCCTGCTACAAGTCTACAATCAACCTGGACCGAAGTGAATCCTGCTGTTTCACTGTAGCTAACCCTCCCTGCAGAGTGGACTCACAGAGTCAGGTAGGTGTCGGTCTCCTGGAGGATCCTCTGGGAGTCGAAGTGATTGGAGGCCAGGTGTTTGGCCCTGCTGACGATGGAGTTGATCTTCTCCGCCAGCTCCTTGGCCTCCTGCTCCAGCTGCTGATGCTCCTTCACACAGAAACACGGCAATTACTGACCGCTAAAAGGCTAACTGCTGTATGTAAGGATGCTAGACTCAGTGTTAGCCTGATGTGACCTCACCTTCAGGAGCTGTCGGCTGGAGCGGAGGTCGTGACCTTTGGCAGCGTTGTTGAGCATCCACTGGATGGCCTCGATCTTCAGCTTGGCATCCTGAGAGAGAAGAAGAGTTAAACTACAGAAGGCTGAAACAGGAGGCTCAGGTTCAGTGAGCTATACAACATTTATCGACATTTTTGTCGTCATTTCCTGTGGCAGTTGAGCTTCTTTACCAATGATCTAAATTGGAAAAACAAGAGATACTCAGCTCGTTAAGGAGGTGATCAATTATCTAGAACATGAGTATTGTGGTTTAATAGGCTGAGTCAGTGATTCACTGAATATCTCAGTGTTTGTACCTGCAGCAGCTCCATCAGCTGCTCCTGCTGTCCCGCCTGTCTCAGTTTGTCTCCTCTGTCAGCCATCTTGTCCTGAAGTTTCCTCCAGCGGCCGCTGAGCTGAGTCGACTTCCTGCTGATGCTCTTACTGTTGTAGTGCTCTTCAGCAAGCATCTCCTGCCCCAGCTGAACACATATCACATTATTTTAGCTGTGTTTACACAACGTGACGTCAGAGAAGTCGAGCAGTCGTTGGACTGGGAACCAGTGAGCAAAACTTTACCTGAACCAGCCTGTCCTGCCACACCTGGTTCGCCTGCATCTCCCTTTCAGCCGCCTCGTGTCTCTTCAGCTTGCGGAGGATGTTGGTGGGGTCGCGGTACGACTCGTCCTCCGCCACCTTAAACTTCTCCTCCATCCACAGCAGCAGCTCGTCTGAATCTCTCTGGAACTCCTGCAGCACAAACATCAGGGACACTGAAGAGTCACTGAGTGAGGCGAACATGCGGACATGGATCTTTATTTTGTCGTGTTTTCGATAGCTGCGATGTTCAGCATCTGTATAAAAAAACTGCTGTACTGATGATTTAGCTGTTCTTGCCGTTAGAGCCGGTGGAGTTAAGTAGTAACGGATCATTAAAACCTAAACATTCATGCTCTGCTAGAAGGAATGATTTCAGCAAATGTCACCAGTGAACGCCTGTGGAGAAGTTTTCAAACCGAAACGGTGGTGCTATAAGAACCACTGAGGCATCTGGGCCAACATCATGATAAAATAATAAAATAATAATACCTGATATTTCTTTGAGGCCAGTAGCAGACTCCTCCTCTGCCTGCTGCTCTCCTTTAACTTCCTGTTGGCCGTCTGGATGCTCCTGCTCCTCTCCTTGATGCTTTGAAACAGCATGACACATAAAAGAAATCAAGATGTATTCAAAAACTAAAAAACATCGTTACTGCAGGTTTTTGTTTCATAAATTTGAAAATCCTTCGTCTGATATAATTCAGATTTTGCATCATAGTTCACTGAAACCTGTTCATTCATCAATCAATCTTTATCTGTCCGGCACCAATTCACAACAAAAGTCATCTCACGACACTTTTCAAACTGAGCAGGTCTAAACAATAACCCTTCAGTAAATTGTCTCCAGAGACCCAACAGTTCCCTCATGAGCAGCACTTGGCGACAGTGATGAGACAAAACTGCCTTTAACGGCAGAAACCTCGAGCAGAGCCGGACTCAGTGGTGGGCGACTATCTGCCTCCTTATTGCAGCCTGAACAATACCAGATGTGTCAGGTCAATGTTAAAATGATATTTGAGAGTTTAAAAAACAAAATATGTTTGTGTTTATCTACACATATAGAATAAACATACATTATTAGATCCAATAAAAATGTTGTTTCGGGTTTTCTGCAGTGAACCTGCTGCTCCTCACAGCTTTACAGATGTAATACTGACTCTCTGCTCCTTGTTCACGTGTCTGGACACAACTTTACTGTTCTGGTTCACTCTCAGCGCTCTAATAGTTTTGTTTTCTGAGGAAAAGCTGTAAATATCCACTGCAGAGACCAAAAACTCTCAAGTCGTGTCCTTCTTTCATTTCTAATCTGATACTGACCGACGGATCGTCCACATGTCTGTGGCGTCTCTGTTCTCTTACTGTTTTGCAGCGTAGTGCTGTTGGTTGATGAGCTCCTGACCACGTTCAGTGAAATGATCGACTTGTTGGTCCAAAGCCTTCAGGAGACCCTCCAGCTCCTCCTGTCGGCCCAGCAGACTGTGGACACTGTCCACTGAGTCCTGCACCCATAAACACACATTGATTAACAAACAGAAGTCGTTTAAACTGTTTGAAACTTGGTGCCAAACATCACGAGGACCATGAAAACAGGTCAGAGTGAAGCGTCCTCACCCCGACATCTTTGACTCTCAGTCGGGCTTCGTGTCCACTCAGCGCCGCCTCAATCCGGTCTCCTTCCTGGTTCAGCCTCTGAAGCTCCACCCCCTGCTCCAATAGCCCCTTCCTACTGGTCCACATCTTGTCAAGCTTGGACCAGTCAGCAGTGAGGGTGTCCAGGGTTTGTTGGATGTCAACACTCCCTGTCTTCCCATTGGCTGAGCCCTTCTGAAGAGACTTCCCCAACGTCTCCATGTCCTTCAGCCTGAGAAAACACAAACAGATGGACTCATTCGACCTGAACACATCAGGTCCACCTGCAGTTATTAATGTCGAACTTCTCTGTGGCTCAAATCAAATGTAGTTTTCCTTCTTATAAATTCAGTCACAAGAACATCTTTCTGGTTCTGCTGAGAACAGAGAGTCTCTACCTGCTCCTCTGCTCCTCCATCTCCAGCCGGAGCTCCTGGTGTTGCTCCAGCAGAGCCACGGCCGAGGCCACGTCAGTCGCCGTCTCCTCCTGCAGGAGGCGCTCCTGGACCGAGCCGGCCCAGCGCTGCAGCTCCTTGGCCTGCTGCTGGAAACTCTGCAGCCTGCGGGCCTCCTCCAGGAGGCGCTGTCTGTCGGCCGCCTGACGCTTCAGCTGGTCCACGACAGAACAGGAGAAACTAAGAACGACTCACTGACTCATCGCGCATCATTCGATTACATACATATTTTGATTTATATTAAATAATGTCATGAAAGTAAAAGTTCAGTCTGTGATGATGAACTGAAGTCAAACCTGACTCAGCAGAGCCTCCAGACCTCGAACCTCCTCTGTGATGGCTGCGCTCTCTGCTGGACTGCAGTCCTTCTTCCTGTAGGACAGGAAATAATGTCATGGACCACAAGACACAGCGAACATCAGAGATCAAACCAGCTGATGAAAACATTTCAGCTTTTCAGGTCATAATTATCCCTTTCTGGCCCAAATCTGAAAAAAAAATATCTGTTATTATATTTATAGTCTGCTTTTCATCAACATCGTGCTCGTTCTTCTTTCAGATCTTCAACCATTCGGACAAAGTCTTCAATAAAACTGTGGCAGCAAGAAAATACAGAATCAATCAAACTCTTTAACAACAAGGTTTCATGAAAAGAAAACTGAGGTTTCTTTAGTCTAAATGAGAGCCGTACATCTTGGCGACGCTCTTCAGGTAGGCGATCTTGCCCTCCAGGGCCTGGATGTCTCTGAGGGCCTGAGCCTGGTTCTTCTCCTCGGCCTGCAGGGTGAAGGAGCTGCAGCCCACGTCCACGGTGTCGAGCCGGGTCAGCTGATCCTGCAGCTGAGCTTTGGCCTCCTCGCAGCTCTGCAGGAAGGACTGAACGTCCGCTGTGCTCAGCAGCTCATGTGCTTTCTCATCCTTCAGCTGCTGGATCCGATCCCACCTGCAGACAGGAGGGACGGGAGGTCAGAGCAGAGTGAGATAACTGATCACTGATAGATGATCAATAATATGCAGTGTGAGTATCATCAGCGTCACTGTACAGTTTGATGTTCAGTCTGTACCTGTTGGACACTCTCTTCTGTCTGGCCAGGATCTCTCTCTGTTTACTGTGTCGGCTCTTCACCAGCTCCTCCGCCATTTTGATGATGTCATCCAACTGGCCACGCCCACTGGCCAACTCAGTCAGGAAGTTCTGGAACAGGAAGTCAACACAGGCGAGTTTGTTGATATTTGAGTTTATGTGGTTTGATTTTTCCTTTTTAAAATCTTCAAGTTTTTTATTGGTTCCAGTCCAGCTGTTCGTGTTCAGTTGGTCATTTTAGAAGTTAAATAAAAGTTTGGGTGAAACTCAGACACTAAAACTGGAGATGAAAAACTTCAACAACAGAACATAATCAATCAGGCCTGAATCAGATTAATCAAGACCCGATGAGTGACTATCTGGATCCATCTGAATATCTCCAAGGGAACTTATTTCCCAAAGTTGTTGTACTATCCCTTTAACACATGGACCTGGTTTAAATTCTTTAAGCTAATGTATCACACTGAGCGAAGTCTTCGTACCTCGTATTTGGCCTGAACGATTCCCAGGTTGTCGGCGTCGGTGCTGAAGGTGTTCAGGACGTTCTCCTTGTCCTCCATCCACGACTCGAACTCCTGACAGCTGTTGTAGAATCGATGGAGACGCAGCGTCTCCTCCAGACTCCTCGTCTTCGACTGCAGACACAAAAACAAACAAATATAAAGTCTTTTCATTCAATGTGTCTCTCACAGTATTATCAGACTACATCTCCCATGATGCCCCTGTCACCTTGACCAGGTTGTACAGGGAGTTGTAGTCCTGGTCCAGACTGGCCCGCGTGCTCTCCACAGTGTCCCTCTGGTACTGCGGATCTGGCAGCCCTGTTGTCTGGATCTCAGCTGTGCCGCGACGCATCGAGCGGCTTCGCCTCGGACGACTCAACTTCCTGCTCGGGCTTTCTGGCACACCATTGGTGGAGGACGGGGTGGGGGGAGGAGCCTGTGCAGAGAGAGGAAGAAGAAGATTGAGGGCTAACTGACAATGATTACACTTATTATTGATCTAAAATCTCTACAGGTAAGACTGATGTAAATGTTATTGATTACTGATCGTACAGCGGCTGGCAGCAGCGACAGGTAGGTTTTGGGGATGAGCTGCTGGTTTCCTCGGCCGTCTCTCGCCAGAACTCGATCTCCATCCGGCTCAGTGCTGACGATCGTCACGATCTCACTACGATCCCACTGATACTGACCTGGAAATCAGTTCAGATCAAATTACTTCACATTTTTCAGATATTTTTTATTTTAACTTTTCCTCCACCTGAGGTCAATCTTCCTTTTTATTAATGAATATCTGCATTTTCTGCATCAATAACGGATGGAAATGTATTTATTTATGTGAAGAAAACTATTCAAAATATAAATCTAACAAATCTATATAAGGCGAGCGGAAACAGGAATCTAACTACTATAACCAACTGGTATATATGATGGTATATAAAGATGGTATATAAAGATGTATTGTGTGTTAACTGTCCTGGTGACCGAACATCATCATGTCCAAGCTTGTGTCATTTCCCATCATGCTCTGCTGCGTGGCAGTGACAGAGCGGACCTCCTGTACCTCGGCTGTATCTGAAGCGGAGCTTCGCCCTGCTGTCGTCGCTCTGAGAGCCCCCAGAGCCCCTCCCACTACTGGCACCAGGCGATAGTGATGTCATCGCTCCAGGCCCCTCCTCCTCATCAGAGGAGTCGCTGTATTGGATCATTTTACTCTGTTGAGGCTCCGCCTACACAAGGAGAGACGGTTTAGAAGAAAAACATCAGCTGTGAAGTGAAAATCAGTCTTCTGACTTCTGAGTTGTTACGCAGCAGCAGAGAGGAGAAGAGTGATGTGACTTTGAATCAGCTGAAGTTAAATGATAATCACAGTAAACGTAGTCAGAAAAAATACTGCAGAAGTCAATAATTATAAATATAACAGAAATTTAAAATAAAACTATGGATGGTTCAGCCTAATACTGAAAATCAATACAAATATAAAGAAACATAAAAATTGTAAATATATTAAAAACAACAATGTGATGAATATATATATATATATTAAACTTTTTTTTTTATTTTAATCATGAAAGGTCATGTAAACACCTGCAGGTGAGAAATCATCACAAGCTCATTAAAAACTAAAAGAGAGTAACAACATAAAGTGTTTAAATCTGGAAATAAAAATAAGAAAGCACAATAAAAAATCAATAAACATGAAAATCTCTAACTGATTATGATCAGCTGCTATACTCACAGTCAGCGCCGTCAGCTGCGCCGCGCTCCTCGCCTGCTCTGACAGCCTCTTTATCTCCGAGCCATAGGCTGCCATCTCCTTTTCCAACCGCAGGTGGCGCTGCAGCAACGCCGCCGTGCTCGACTCGTCCTTCCCATGATCCTCGCTGGTCAGCAGCGGTTTCCTGTCGCCCAGCCAGGAGTTGGCCTCCGCCACATCTGCAAAGTACTGAACAGAGAGAAGGCAGTCAGCTGTGGAGGTCAGAGAGCCGGGGGAAGTCTCAGTGGCTTCTTTACTTTGAAACACGAGAGTGAATCGTACAAACACAGTTTTTGTTTTTGGTTATGTTGATCAATAGCTTAGCTTCAGTGCTAGGCTACACACAGCTAGTGTGGCCGTGTGTTCAAGTTGTATTCTCCTTCTTAGAAACATGTAATGAATAACAACAAAACTTCTTCCTTCCTCCTCTTCTGCTCGGTTCCTGTCTTTCCTTCCTGTTTCCTGTTTCCTGGTTCTACCTGTTTGATGATGGCGGCGGCCTGCAGTCTGTCGCGGCGCCCTGTCGCCTCGTCGGTCATGTGACCCCACTGCTTCTTCAGGGTCCTGATCCACTTCTGGATGGCTCGCTGGCTGACCTGACTCTGTTTGGACAGCAGGTCCTGACCTCGAGCCAGAACCCCCTGATACAGAGACTCCTGGGCCTGAAGCTCCGCCTCCAGAACCTGACACAGCATCAATCAGATTTATTGAATCGATTGGAACTGATTCAGATCAGAGAGACTTTCAGTTTGTGTGTTTGTGTGTCCCACCTTGTGTTTGTGTTGGCTCAGCTCGATGTGGTTCAGGTCTCGACCCAGTCCGGCGGTCTGCAGCCTCAGCCAGTGCTCATACAGCCACGCCTCCAACTCCTCACAGTCATGGAAGAACTCAAACAACCTCAACTGAGCCTCCAACTGTCTCCTCCTGATGGAGGAGAGGAGGAGAGGAGAGGAGAGGAGAGGAGAGGAGACAAACAGAGAATATTGGATCTGTTGTTCAATAAGTGATGAATTAATCAATCAGCTGTTGGAGTGAAAACAGAAGAGAACCTGCTGCTGCTGAGAGACACCAGAGATTTGTACTGAGTGTCGAGAGCTCTCACTCTGCTCTGAATCTGCTGACCGTCCCTCACTTTCACCTGGCAGGAAGACAAAGACAGGTCAACATTCAAGGTTAGATCAGATCTTCACTCAATGTATCCATACAAATAATCACAGTATCATTTTCTTCATCGTCCAGCCGTGGTTACTACAGTACAGGAGTAATGTACTGTCTGACAGTAACATGGATGATCATGAGTATTGTACCTTGAGCGCTCTGCTGCTGATGGCGCTGATGGTTTCACCGTGAGCTGAGATCTGAGCCTCCAGCAGATCCTGTTTCTGGAGGAGAGACTCCACCTCGGCCAGCTGTTTGCCCAGTTCAGACGAACTGGCCTGGGACTGGAGACAGAGACAGAGAGGGGAGACGGTAGAGACGAGAAGATTTCACATTTGAATTATTTAATAATAAAATGTGTTAATACAGTTTCAGAGTGAACTCACCTGTAGCTCCTTCAGTTCCTGGGAGACGAGCTCCACGTCTCTGAGGACGCTCAGATTTTCAACTACATTTCCCAGCAGCACCTTCTGCTCTTGGAGCTGCTGCAGCAGGTCCTTCCATCGATGGCTGATGCTCTCCTCCCTGACAAACACACACAGATATATGTTCATGTTCATGCAATATACACACACATAAAATGCCCTCTGTGATCAAGAACATCTTAGTTTTAGTCCAGTTTCTGGATGATGTTCCTCACTCACCTCCTGATGATCTGCTCCTTGCTGTGGTAGTTTCCTCTCTCGATGGTCTTGGCCATGTCTCTCAGGGCGCCGAAGCGAGGCTCTCTGGCCAGAGCGTCGGTGGCCAGGGCCGCCAGACGCCGGCCGGCCGCCTGAGCCTCCTCCAGGGTGGAGAGAGCTCGGACGTCCTGCCTCCGGATCAGACGCAGCGTGTCCTCCAGGTACCCGTCCCTCAGCTCTGCCTGAGAAATGAGAACAAAGCTTATTCATGTCTTCATCCTTCAGAGGTTTAGAGAGCAACATGTAGGCTTCAACTTTACTTTACATTTGGCTAATGTCAGGACAGTAATGGGTTAAAGAAACGTCTTTATTTCAGTGCCACTGGAGTTGAAGTTCACTTACAGTCAAAAACATAAAGAGAGACTAAATCTTTACAGACTCGTTAGATCGTGTAAAGTTTGGAGGTTTGTAATGATGTCTTTGGTACAGATGTCTTTACCTTCCTCCCAAACTTCTGGGCGAGCTGCTCCAGGCTCTCCAGGCGAAGCAGCGCCTCCTGCAGGGCTCGCTCTCGCTCATGTTCAGCTCTCTCCAGCAAAACCCAACTCTTCTCTATGTCACTCAGAGTTTTACCTTCAAATACACAAAACACAGTGTTAGCTGATGTGGGAGATGTGGTGTTGTAGAAGGCTACAGAGGTCAACAGGGTCATTCTTCTGATGTCATCATCATATCATGTGAGTTATGTGCCATGGCAAAATAACAATATAATACAACAAGTGTCTCAGCGTATGAATGTGAATTAATACCCTCTGGAGGATTGTAAGCCCACTGGTTGTTGGCTGCCAGCTGAGTCTTCAGACTGAACAGATGAGCTTCAATCGCTCCACGCTCCTGAAGACACACGACCAGAAGATCACAAGATTAAATATTAATGCACAATAATAAAACGCACACACAAGACAAACCTCGATATGTACTCAAGGAAGATAAACTACGATGCCAAAATAATAATTCTTCTGAATCAGCTGTTTTCAGTGGCTGAAAAAAAATGTATTTGCAAATAAAATAAGAGATTTAAACGCTGAGAAATCAAACTGAGAGCTGAGTGAATGAGGGAGATTCTGGATTAAAATGACAACAGTCTCACCTGGTATTTGGGAGGTTTCTCCACAGTTCTGTAGGTCTTGAAAGTCATCATCAGCTTCTGCATCTCCCTCACAGAGTTCGGGAATCGTCTGTCGTTCAGCTGCACCACCTGATCAATCAGCCACACGATAATCAATCAGTCCATTGTGACAGACGTTCTTTCTCTCGGTTCCTTAAATGTGAGAACTGTTGCTGTGTTTGTCACCTTGGTTTTGATCCAGTGAAGCAGATCTGAGACCAGTCTCTCATACTGGACCTTCATGTTGTCCAGCTCCATCAGCATCCCGACTATCTGAGGACAACATTCGAGACACAAATTGTTAATTATTCTGCTGTGTCGATGTCACACTGAAGTTTCTACTCAAAGACACCAGCTTTGAGAAGTTCTCATCGAACGAGCGAACCAGCTGAAGAAGTTTCAGAGGAACAACGGGACAGGACGATGGAGAGACACACAACAAACCTTGTCGAGGGATCTGGTGGAGGACTCTCTCCTGTACTGCCTCTTCACCCACTGACCACTGAGACGTCCTCCCACTGACATACTGTTCACTCTGTCACACACCAAACCCAGCTAAACACACCTGAAACACCTGGAACACACCTGGACACAACCTGTACTTTCTTTACCTAATGAGAAAAAGTCCTGTTGGTCAAAAGAGACACATCTATGCACCTGAACCGAGCTCTGACAGAACTGCTGCACTTAGTACATACGACATGTGACACAGGTAAACACGGAGACACCTGGTACACCTGGTACATACAATACAACTGCTGGGGACGCTTCTAGATAATTCAACCACACCTGGATACACCTGTGTTCCCTCCAGTTTAATCATTTTAAATCTCTATGCACTCACACACTGGTGACACACCTGAACCCACCTGTACAAGTCAACCATCACTATGTGACCCCAGGTAAATCACTGGACCTGGACATACCTGGTTCACCTGCGACATGAACATACACAGCCAACATTGTTTGAGCTCCAACCATCACAACACAACATGAGATCAGAGGATCAATAATCCAAAGAATCAATGAACCGATCACTGAAATACTTCAACACACTGAAGGTATCTGGACTTTACTTCTGACTCCTCCTCTCTACACCTGAACACAAACACCTGAACTTTCTCCTCCTCACAGCTTCAAAACAGCCTTGTTACTTTAGTTTGATGCATCTGAGGTGAATTATGGATTATTGTTATTTGGCGTCATCGCACGCCGCCTTCCCAACATCACCAGACTGATGTCGACCTATCAGAGCACATCACGCACGGCAGACGCAGCGAGACGACACAAAGACGAAAAAGACGTAAACAGACAGAGAGGGAGGCTGGAATGGGGAGAAAAGGCGTGTTAGTGTCTCGTATCTGCAGAGAGTTTCTTATTTTCTCTCTTTGTTGCTGCTCGGGACGCTTTACCAACCCAACATGTGGCTATTTGACGTCCTGGGAATGAGACGCAACAATCAACTATCTTTGTGGTGCGTTCAGGAACAGCTGGGACAAATCCTACTGACTCTACCTTTAACTTTAATAGTCTTTGAATTATATTAATATGACGTGAGCTTCAGTTAGCTTTGACCACAAATGTCCTTCAGAGGGAGACTTTGTACTCTGATACTCTGAGTACATGTCAGAGCCTGTACTCGATTACTTTTACTGGAGTAAAGAAGCTGAATCAGTGCTTCTACATTTACCAGAGTCTGTTTTAATACAAGTATCTGAACTTCTCCTGGAGGAAACAGTGTGTGGACGTGGATATAATGAGTAATAGCGTAAATACAAGTAGTTCAGTCTATTAAGTTCAGAAAACGACATCATGTTCTTGTAATGCAGCCTTTAAAACCAGGAGCAGACAGCAGTCATGATCTGAAGGAAACCTTTACAGCACAGCAAACATCTGTATCAGACCGGAGTCCAGCTGGAATCCTTACAAAGTTCAGAAACCAACAAACAGGAGAGAAATTACAACTTTCTAGCCAACACACAGACATCTGTGGTTGTTCTGCATGTGAAGAATCTCTCATCTGTGCAGCTACAACACAACACAGCTCTCAAGACAAACATGTAGCCTAGCAACCCAACAGAGACAACAACAACACAACAATCTCCATCAGACTCTTAAATCCTCGGTGGTTTAGTTCAGACTGAGCTGAACCAGAGACTCGTCTCCTCTCTGAGCCGGTGCTGACAGCAGGTAAAGGTGTGCAGCTTCAGTTTGGTTCAGCAGGTGTTTCTCTTCCTGCCTCCAGTAGTGTGTGTGTGTGTGTGTGTGTGTGATCTCATCTGATTAGCTTAGCCTCTTTAGCCCCACCCACAATCACCCACACAGGATAGAGAGGCTCTGAGGTCACCTGACCAGCTAAGGTGAGACATTACCTCCAGTAATCCTTCATCAATGTCTCTCTGATTCACTCAACTGGTTTTCTACACCAGCTGTTTGTTGTGTGTTCATTCAGGTGTGTGTGTTCTGCTCTGTGTGTTGTAGCTGTGTCAGCAGGTGACTTCCTGTTTGAATCTAATCCAGCAGTAATCCACCATGTCTGACAGGCAGGAGGAGGCCGACGGATTAGAGACAGTCACCATGAGTGTGAGGCAGCTGCTGTTCCTAACTCAGCCTGCAGAGGGCGGACACGTCCACAGTTTGTTCTACCTGAGCCACTTCTCTTTAACTGCTATTTCTTTAATGAATGAACAGGTGGACTCTTGTTTATGTTAAATTAAAAGTTAAACAATCTGTTCATGCAGCAAGATCATTTAACTAGACAAGAAATCTTCAATCAAGTTGGTTTGTTAGAAATAAGACGACTGACGGTGTTCAGATGTTTCAAATAAGTAGAAAATTATGATTTTTAAATCAAACTACTTGAGATTCTTCTTTCCTTTCCTTCCTTTCCTTTCCTTCCTTTCTGTTTCCTTTCCTTTCTGTTTCCTTTCCTTTCCTTTCCTTTCCTTTCTGTTTCCTTTCCTTTCTGTTTCCTTTTCCAGTAAATGACTCAGTTTCAGTGTCGAGCCTGATTGAGACCTCCACACACACTCACTGGTGGTCAGTACTTATGACATCACTTATTTAACATTATATATTTAAATTAATTGTAACTTCGTAGAAATCTGTTTGATTCCTTTTATAAAAGCAAACGAAGGGAAACGCCTGAGTGGGTGAATACGTTTTAAAGCCAGTGTATGTGATATGTGTCTGAGTGCTGCCCCCTGGAGGTGGTTCAGACCTTGGCAAGTCTCTTCTGGATGGTCTGGCCCTGCTTCATCTTGGAGAAGTAGTGGTAGTACAGAGACACGTAGGTCATGATGGACTTCTCGTCCGGACGAGGGACCACCATGTCCTCCACCTCCAGCAGCTGCATGATCCCGAACTCCCGCTCCGCCAAGGTGAAGGCGTGCTGCAGGTTACGAACGGCGTCGTCGCCATGGAGGCGGCGGTAGTCGAAAAGGTCAGGCCTGGGATGGAGAGACAGAGAGAGAGGATGGAGAGTGGAAAGTGTGTGTGTGTGTGTGTGTGTGTGTGTGTGTGTGTGTGTGTGTGTGTGTGTGTGCGCGCGCGCGCGTGTGCGCGTGTTACCGGTGTGCGTGGATGAGGGCGTTGAAGGCGAGTCCGTCCCTCCAGCTGGACGAGAAGTCCTGCACATCAACGCCATGGTAACCTGCCGTTTTCCTCTGACACCAGATCAGCAGAGCCTCCTTCGCAGAGCGATGAGCAACGCTGGCTCCGCCCTGATAGGACAGGAAAGGAAAGGAAAAGGAAGGAAAGGAAAAGGAAGTAGGGAGGAGAGGAGAAAAGAAGACCCAGAAAAAGAAAATATGGAGAGGAAGAAAGAGGAGATGATGATGTTGGGTTGAGTAATTTTAGATTAAATCAGATCATTCAGTGAATAATCATCGTTCATACATTTTGTTGAGTCTATCAGATGAAGTATGAGGAGTAAAAACAAGACGACAGGTGAACTCCAGGTATAATAATCCTCCACTGAAGGTCTTATGTTTGTTACCTCCTCCAGGTTGATGGGTCCGATCTGGAACCGGAGGATGATGATCCACAGCAGACCCAGGATCAGCGTACGGTCCCCGTCCACCACATTCTCTGGACCAATCAGATCCACCCGAATCTGACAGAAACACAGTGATTGGTTGTTTTTTGTGTTGGTCAAGATGAACTAACGGGCTCAGATTTAAAGACCCTCACTTCAAACAGATTAAAGCAGCTTGCTCAGTAAAACAATCTGCTCCATGATCTCACTCAACTCAGTCAAATGAGCTGTAATACATGAACATGAACACAAGATGGAGCTAAAGACATAATACAGTTCTCAGATTGGAGGAATAATGGATTTATGTTAACTACCAACACCAGGAACTTTGAGTTATTCTACTGAAGCAGTTTTTGAGAAAATTAAAGTGAAAGTCAGATCAGTTTTCATTATACTGTTTGCAATTTACTCATGTTGGCAGAACCATCGCCTCCTGTTCATTGGCTGAATGAGGAAATGAAAGAAAAGAAAACAGTGAATGAAAAGGGAGAAGCTGCAGTTCATTAATCTGTATTTATGATGCTGTTGGCATCGGCAGTGTGTTGAATCAAAGTGGAGCAGAAACCAGAACCCACTGTCTCAGAACCAGCACCATCAAGCAGGGTACGAAGTGGACAGGGACAGGACTTCACTTTGGTCTTCAGACTCTGAATGACTCCAACAGGTGAGTTACCTTGGTTCTGAGGAAGCTGATTGGTGGGGACAGGACTGTCTGAGGCGGACAGGTGAGTTACCTTGGTTCTGAGTGGGCTGATTGGTGGGGACAGGACTGTCTGAGATGGACAGGTGAGTTACCTTGGTTCTGAGTGGGCTGATTGGTGGGGACAGGACTGTCTGAGACGGACAGGTGAGTTACCTTGGTTTTGAGGAAGCCGATGGCGATGCTGTTGTTCTCCAGACAGTGGACTCTGAGTTTGCGGCGGCTGGGCGGAGGCAGCGTCTCTCTGGAGATGAGCTCCAGCAGACGGATCAGAGCGACTCCTGTCTTCAGCTCAGTGTAAACATCCGTCAGCTCCACCTTCTCCTGCAGGAGGAGGTGACAGTTAAGGACTGACAGGTGACCTTTGACTCTGATGTTCTGCAGGTGAACTATGAGGAACTTTGTACTGAAACAACTGTAACTTACAACCGATACTCTCTTGATTTGATGACTCTGGTTGCTGAAGCCTCAGACTTCAGATAAACTTTGATTTTGTCCATCACTTCTTTTAACATGAACAGGAGGACTGATTCTTGTTGTTTAAAGATGTAAGTAGGTGTGTTTACAGCTCTGTGACTGGCAGGAAGTTCACTGTGAGAGCTAAATTTCCCCAAGGCCACTCTGAGTGGACTGAAGAGTGTTACACAACATCTCAGGACATCCTGGTTATCTACAGGTCAGGGTACATCTTTCGTCAAGTGGAGTGTTTGTTTTAAATCTAGACTCCCTGTCACCGAACGTCCAGCATCTCTTCGTGCACATCTTCCAAGACCTGAGGTTTTATTGTTAGTATGTTGGACCGCTGGTCGGACAAACAGGACATCTGAAGATGTCACTTTGGACTCTGGACTTTGGGAGTGCGATGGACAATTTTCATCGTTTTATGCCGACAGCTCGACTTCTGTCGTCACACAGGTGTATAAGACATGCGGCTGTGGATCTGACAACACGACCATGAAGGTCATCATGATCTTTGGCCTGAGGAGGTACACTGGACACTGAAGATATTTATAATAATACTAATAAGTCCAGTAACTTTTGACTCCATGCTACATTTATTCGATCTTTTTAGTTAGCCTACTAGCTAATGATATAAAATATAATCAACAATTAGATTACAATGTATTTTTTTATTGTCTCCATGATAAGATGAGACTTTATTGATCCTGGCAGTTTTATCAGTATATGACTGTCACATTAAAGTGATGAAATGATGAAACATGAACGCATCAATAAAAGTGTGTGAGTGTAACAGAAGAACTCATTGATGAACTGTTGCACATTTCCAGATATATTACAGAGGACATGAGCTCATGGTGAAAAGCTGCAGATCTTTGCAGGATCATACGTGGGTAAAGTAAAAATGTGGGTGGAAACAGTGACAGAGTGAGAGCTCTGCACGTTTCCCTCCCTGCTGCCATCCTGCAGAAATCTCAGAGGAATTCTGGGAATGAAGCAGCAGCAGGCCTCAGTGTTCAGCCAACAGCTGGCGGACGGTTATCAGAGAAAACACGTGAAATCAAACCCAGAGTAGACTCACATCTGTTGGACACGAGACAGAGCACCAACACTTATCTCCATGTTCTGTGTTGTTCCTTCTGAGAACGTGTGGACGCTGAGAGCAGCTGTCTCAGTTACAATCTCTGATGATTACTGTTTGTGTTAGCAGCTGAGAGACACAGCTAATAACTGGTTATCAGGCGGGAACAATAACACTGACATCATTAATGACATCATCACTGCAGCCACAAAACCAGTGGTGGAGGAAGCATTACTTTACTCAAGTCAAAGTACTTATACTACATTGTAACAATACTGTTACTGCATTGAAAAAGCTTAATCTGTAAAGTAACTAGTAACTAAAGCTGTCAGATAAATGAAGTGCAGTAAAAAGTACAATATTTACCTCTGAGATGTGGTGGAGCAGACGTAAAGTGGCATAAAAGGAAATACTTCGTATAGCACCTTGGATTTGTACTAAAGTATTCAAACAAATGTACTTAGTTACTTTCCAGGTTAAAAACACTGATCAATGATGCTCAAATAAAATACAGGAAGTGTTTGTAATCATCTCACTAAGTACTTAGTAAGTACAGTATAGCACTAAGTACTATTATTACTACTAGTAATAATCTTTCCCTCTGAGATGTAATGGAGTAGATGGAGAAAGTTACATGAAAAGAAAAGACTTAAGTAAAGTACAAGTACCTCAAATGTGTACTTAAGTACAGCAGCTGAGTAAATGTCACAGTGTCAGTGGTGTGCAGGTTGTTTAGTTTCCATGCTGACTGTGTGTGTGTGTGTGTGTGTGTGTGTGTGTGTTTGTTGTTGCATCAGTGTGCAGACGCATGCATCAGCATTATTATTACTGTAACCAACATTAATACAGCGACTCAGCACTGTTCTGTTGCTCTGCCCAGTCCTTTCTCTAGTAACCCATGTGTGGCACGACACAGAAATAAAGAAATAACTAACTAACTGCAGTATGTGTGCAGAGGACCATGTTCAGCAGCCAGTTCCAGTTATAATCTTAACTTTGTGGGGCTCTCTAAAATAATGAAGGTTAGTGCTGGAGATGGATACATAAATAATAAGCCAGAGAGAAAGATGGCCGGGCCTTGTGAAGCCTGTCACATCCTACAGAAGCTCATTTCTGCCAGTTAAAAAAAAGAAGATGAAACCAAGCCTGAGGAAAAAATATTGCCATTGTAAGTCACAATTATGAGATAAAGTCAAAATCTCATCTCATCTTCCTCACGTCGTCCTGTCTCACCCCGTTCTTGGAGAAGACGCTGTTCATCCACTTGGTGAAGGTTTTCTTCTGGACCGCCATCCTCTGCTCCTGCAGCTCCCTGACTCGCCCCGCCCCATCCTCCTCACCCTCCATCCTGATTGGCTGGAAGCACACAGAGAAAGTTTCAAATATGCTTAAAAATGATCAGTCTCAAGAAGTTTAACAAATTAAACATATTTAAGATGGAAGTTGGATAAGTTACGATACGATACGATACGATATGATACGATACGATATGAAACGATACGATGATACGATACAATACGCTATGAAACGATACGATATGATACGATACGATACGATATGAAACGATACGATACGATATGATACGATATGAAACGATACGATATGATACGATACGATACGATATGAAACGATACGATACGATAAGATATGAAACGATACGATATGATACGATACGATACGATATGAAACGATACGATACGATACGATACGATATGAAACGATACGATACGATACGATACGATATGAAACGATACGATACGATATGAAACGATATGATACGATACGATACGATACGAGAAATTGTATTAATCCTGAAGGAGATGATTGAGCCACAGAATGCTAAAAATCTGAACTCTGAGAGGTTTGAGGGACCAGAAATGTGATCAGGACATGCAACAGAAATCTGTGCACCAAGTTTTGGTGTCAGAGCAGATTTAAGTCCTGATTTTGCAACTGAAGGAATCACAAAGTCTCCACCATTCATCCATCCAAGTTACTAGTTACTTTACAGATTACATGCTGCACATTTTTAAATTAATTGATTTTCTCATCAATCAGATAAAAACAGTGATTGTGATAATCAGCTGACTCATAGTTTATACATACATTAAATATATGGACCAGTTACTTTACTGATACTTTTGATACTAAAGTACATTTATCATCAGATACTTTAAGTTTATCACAAACATTCAACACATCTGGAGATACGTGGTTTTCACTGGACAGGAAGGTAATCTGAAGGGTAACTAGTGACCAAAGCTGTCAGACAGATATACAATATTAAATATTATATATTTAAATACAATATCTATAGTACAAGTACAAAGTGTAAAGTTGCATAAAATGGAAATATTCGAGGAAAGTACCTTAAATTTGTACTGAAGTAATATCGAGCCGAGCCGAGTTCACTGTCTCTGAGTCAAACAGTTAAAATGAGTGAAGAGTTCATTTTACTTCCTGCTGACAGGAGCAGTTACACCTTCAATACGACGCTGTAAAAATACCTCAACCGTCATAATCTGTGTGTGTGTGTGTCTGTACTTTACACTATTTTCATTTTATGCCACTTTATACCGCCGAGGGAAATATTGTACTTTCCACTTGACTACATTTGTCTTACCGAGGTTTTTGTGTCTCTTATTCAGTATTAAAGGCCTTTTGTCTTAAAAGACATTTAAACATTTTAATGGCGACAAATCAGATCTTAAAAGTAACACATCTACAGAGCTTGTGCAAAATGAAAGTATGGTTTTATTGTTTTGTTTCATTGGTATCATGTTGTATCTGTGTTTCGTCAGCATCAACAGGATGAGTTACTGTTCTGCCTTAAAGTTAGCTACAGTTAGCAATGTTCACGTTTGCTCGCTAGCAGTTAGTTAGCAACATTAGCTCGTGCAACAAACTGGCAACCACTTGACGGGTGCATTAAGTGGCTGAATGTGATCAATAACACCTAAAAACTCTGTCATTGCAGTGAGATCATTTCGAGGTCAACCAATGGCTCAATCAATCAGGACCAGCAGATTATTTCACTGTTGGACGCCACTCAGATCATTTTTTTTCCTCCAGCACAATGCATGATGGTATATCATGCTTGGTTAGTGACCATCAGCAGGTAGGAAACAGCACAATAACATATGTGAAAGAGTGAAAACAACATACTGTATAAAGTTATGATGATGATGCAGATACCAGCGTTGGGAGACTGTTACATGGTTTTAGAAAAAAACACCTTTTTCATTTAGACTCAGATGTAACTGATTAAGCTAATGTTGGCACAATTATGAGCTGGGTAGCTGCTAGCTCTGCTGTTTTGCATGTGTGTATAAGACAGTGTCATCTGCATTTACACTATTTGCAGTTCTACATCGTGGCTCCGTTAAAGGAGATCATCCATATATCGGCTAAATGATCAGGAACCAAACACAGAACCTTGTGAAACAACCATGACAAACTTCATGTTAGCAGACGATGGCTCACAAACATTAACACACTGCATCCTGTTAGACAAACATCAACACAGCACCAACTCCTCTTTTTATCGAGCCTTGATTTAATTTGCTCTTCTAAGTGTAACATGAGGTTGATTGGCTTCATACATATCTGTCTGCAGTTAGCACAGGCTGTTCTTCTTCTTACCTTTCACTCTCGTCCTCTTTGTATCTTCAGCTGTAGAATCTCAGACAGAGTGAGAGATCCAAAGACGTGTTGGAATCAGAATAATCTGATGGTGCTGTCTGCATATGTGTGTGTGTGTGTGGGTGTGGCTGTGGGTGTGTGTGTGTGTGTGTTCATACATGTCAATGTGAACTTTAACCCCCCTGCACCTGCTGTCAGGTGAGTGGAGCTGCTCATGCTGTAAATCCAATGGCTTCAAAGTTCACACACACACAGACATACAGACACACACACACACACACACACACACACACACACACACACAGACATACAGACACACACACACACACACACACACACACACACACACACACAGAGACACACTGCTGTCAGCTAAAAGAAGCTTTATGATGAACCAGAATCAGCAGGTGAAAGTTTAGTTCACTGTCTGCAGGACAAAATCATCTCTCGTGCTGCAGATCAACAGATTCTCATCAACACTCGAAGGGCTCATCAACATCAGTTTGTCCGAGGGCAACAGTTATTGTAGCCGGATTTTCAAACAAAAAATTAGAAAATAATTGTTTAATATTTTCACTTTCTTACAAAACACATGTTATGAAAACACTAAAAACACTAAAAACATCTCTCAGATCTGTTTGTTCCAGTTCTCCAGAAGCCCTGACGTCACAAACTGATCTCAAAGACGTCATTTACACCCTTTTTAAAGCCTAAATCTTCACTGTAGCTGATTAGCTAAAAGTGTTAGCATGCACCTCGTCTGACCGCTCGTAGAGGGTGTAAATAATGTCTTCACAAACCAATTTTTTATCTGGGGGTTTCTGCAGACTGTGATCACAGCAGGCGAGCTGTACAGATCCATCTGAGGTTTTACATCAAGTCTCCAGCTGCTTCAGGTGTTCAGCAGAACGCTGCAACTCTGTTTTACTGTGAAGCTCCAGAAATGTTTGTGGACTACGAGACTTCACCTGACTCTCATCAGTCAGCATGGAGGAGATGATGACTGGATATACATTTCTATTTCAGATGTTTGAATTTCTGTAAATGCACCTAAGGACATTTTTTTTTGCAACAACTGATTTGTAAAACAGGCTCAGGGATGTAAAAGCAGTGCAATGGTCCTTTAAACTACACCAGTGTCTCCTTCACTCTGACGTCTCTTTATACTCTTTATAAGAGCTGAAAGAAAAACCTCCTTCAAAGGCTGATCAGACGTTAAACACACTCAAACACATTCATGAGTGTAGAAACAGTTTAATAAAACATAAACTCCTGCTGAGTCTGAACTGAAACATATTCATGACTCTTGAGAGGAAAGAGAGGAGGAAACCGTCCAAGGTACAATAAAAGCAGAATTAAGTGTCTGTGTGTCTGTGTGTGTGTGTGTGTGTGTGTGTGTGTGTGTGTGTGTGTGTGTTTCCTGTCAGGATTATGAATAATGACACACGTCCATCCTTCATCCTGACTCTACAGGAACAGGAAGTTATGCAACAACCACCGGAGACTGGAGAGTTTTCATTGGAACGACTTTCTGCTAAATAAGATAAGTAGTTCCTGCAGGTGTTTAACTGTGGGCTCATTTCAGTGCACTGGTCCTTTAAAAAGGACTCTGTCATGAGGTTCAGATTTGCAGACTGCAGCTACTTCAAGTCAAAGCTACATCACATATTTCATATCTCTTACTTTTTCCACCAGAGTGTCTCAGTCATCGCTTTTCTCCTTAAAGGGACGTTTCACTCTAAAATCAAGAACTTACCTCGTTCTTTTCATCCCTCTACATTGTTTTGCCGTGAGTTGCAGAGTTTTAAAGACGTCTGCCTTCATGTGGGAACTATTTTCTTTCTACCGAGTTAATTTCCAGTTTAGCGCCCGGCTAACTTGAATAGAGTTAAAATAATTTAATCTAATTTAATTTAAGTTCAGCTCTTCTAGACTTTCCAAATGTTATGAAACGAGTCATTTCACGGTGGTTGTGAAGCTCGAAAAGATGCATCCACCGTTTTAGAGACGTAAATGTTTAGAGACACGTGATGATGTAATTACACGAGGACTGGCTTCAAAGCCTGCCGCTCTTCCTCAGGGCTTAGCTTCTCCCCCGTTTCCAGCCTTTATGCTAAGCTAGGCTAACCACATCCTGACTTGAGCTCTGTAGGCTACTGATCACAGACATGATATTAATCTCCATCTTTACATTTAAATCTCAGAGAAGAAAGAGACCAAGAGGTTTTTTAAAATGTTTAACACGACAAACTGCACTTCTGTCCTCTGAATCGTCCTTGTCCTTCTGTCCTCTGAATCGTCCTTGTCCTTCTGTCCTCTGAATCGTCCCTGTCCTTCTGTCCTCTGAATCGTCCCTGTCCTTCTGTCCTCTGAATCGTCCTTGTCCTTCTGTCCTCTGAATCGTCCTTGTCCTTCTGTCCTCTGAATGAAAGATGAATTATTGGGTGAACGAGCCAACAACGCTGACGACGGCAGTCTTCTCCTAAACTCTTGATTCTTTCTTTAACGTCTTTACTGTTGAATACTTTAAACTTCACTTAGTCTTTTCATAGTTTACATGTAAATCTCAGTCTCCCTGAAATATAAAAGAACATTTTCGGTTAAAAACAGAAATTCTGCCAAAATATGAACACAAACTCTCTGACCACCACAACATGTTGAGTACATGTATTGAATAAACTTTATTAGTCTCCACCTCGCCGATCAGATGAGATAATCAATAAAACATGATCAGAACAGAGTAACAGACAGTTGACCAGTAACACATTCAGACAACAAGAATACAGAATACAAAATGTCAAAATCACAAAAATAAAAACTTTTACATTCTGATAAATGAAGATTTGAGTTTTTCATTGAACGTACAGTCGGACTGAGAGAAGATCTTTACACACAGAAACATTCAAACCTGACAGTTCCTGCTCTGTCCAGGCTCCTCAGACCACCAGACAGATCATTTGACATGTTTATTCACTGAAATCCTGAATTTTATGGACGACTAATCACTCTACAGACGTTCCCTTATGAGAAGATGAAATGCACACAGTTTAACAGATTCTGATCAACACATTAAACTTTATTTTCATCGTTCTTTGCAGGTCAAAGGCACAAAACAGAAGCCGCCCAGCTGCTGAGTCCTCGAGGACGACGACTGTCCTGTCATAGAAACAGAGGGCATCGAAGCACGTCGCACTGAAGAGGCACTGCTGGGGAAATGTGCAAACGTAGCTTTGAAATCTGAGTTCATTAATATTAGCTTTGGAACAAGATGCTAATTTGAAGAGAACCCACTCGTGCAAACATTGCAGTCTCGCTGCTGCAGCTGATAACAGCCGACGTCTGTTCGGGCCGCACAGAGAATTAATGTGAATAAGACGAGATGAATTTCTGCTTCAGATTCAAGACTTGCGGCCGACTTTTCTCCAAATAAACTCCCTGTTTTCAGGCTACTTAAAGGCACATTCAGAGCAAGATTCGCTTTCACTGACTCATTTTTATAATTTTGCAAATGGAAAATGTTTTTAAATTAACAGCTGACTGTTGATCAAATCTTCCTTTCAACAGTGACTGATTTCAACATTTTTAACAAAAACAAAGAAGCAAAAGTGGTCAAATGTCAGCTGGTAAATGAAATCTAAAGTTACGTCCAAGGCCAAGAGTCTAGGCTAACATTAGCAGCTAACATTAGCAGCTAACATTAGCTGCTCTTTATTGGTTTTGTGGAAGTTTACACTTGGTAGAACAAACTGTTGCTGCTAGAAATGAGAAGCTGCTTTTCTCAACGTTTTGTTGATTAAATCTGGGATTTACAGACGTGGCCGATACGTAGCATCGTTAGCTACTGGTGGCAGAGCTTCACCAATAGTTCGATGTTTTAAAGATTTTATGGTGTAACGTCACGCAGACACTATGGCCAAAAGTATGTGGACACCCCCAGTCTGCTTTTTTCTTGACAAATCCTAATGCAGTACGATACAAACAAGTTCCTCCAGCTGAGTGTCAACAGTTTGTGTCCGTCCAACACCGCTGAGATGAGCTGGACATTTTGATGGCGGGATGGTGTGTAAATAGAACGTTTCGTGTGTCATGTCACACATTTTGAGCTTTTCGCGTTTCACGCTTTTCCGACGAGCAGGAAAGGACTTTGGTCGTTGTCAGTGTTGTCAAACGACTGTAGATTTGTCAGGTTGAGGAGTCAAAACTACTCGATTAGGTTCAGGATCACATCATGGTTTCGGTTACAATAAGTACGTTTTAATAAGACACGAAATGACTGAAGATGTTCCTGTGGAGGCGAGGCAGCAGTTCAACTCACACGGCCTTGTAATATTTGAGTGTCCACAGACGTTCGAGTGGATTTTTGCTCCATAATTAAAATACATCTGTTTCCATAGTGTCCATAAGGAGCAAAGTACGCAGTCAGCAGAGGTCAGAGGTCACCGTCTCTCCTCCTCTCTGCTGCTGTTTACAATGTGAGGAAACTGTCGACTGCGACACGTTTCAGGACGCCGTCCGTCCCGGAGGACGAGTTAACGGCGAGCTGCAGCAGCAGAGCGGGCGGACGTTTCCACCGTCATCTCCTCCTGACTGTGAGCTGTTCAAACAACAGACTCTGACCTTCGACCTCCGACCCCCCGTAGACCCTGCGTCCTGGTTCTCAGACTGAATGAACTGGGTGAGTTAACGCTTACTGATCTGATCTGAACGTGGACGTGGAGACGACTCTGGAGCTCGACGCGTGAAGACTTGTTGGATGTGATTCATTTTTGTGATCCTGTTTGAGTCGTGACGTTACGTTAACAGTTACTGTGAGTGTCCACCTGCTGAAAATCAGAGAGTAATTCTGATAATCGATTAATCATTTGAGTCATTTATGTTGTAATAATCACGAAATCTCTGCTGGTTACAACTTCGAACAGACGGAAATGAGATAAAATATTTAAATAGATTTTCTATAAAATACAAAATATATTGGTGCGTTTGTGTTCTTCAGACATCGTTTCAGACATTTTAGAGAGTAAAATAATCAAAGATTAATTTAAAAAAGTAATACATATATATATTTGCTTATTGGCATAAAAAAAAAAAGTTTGATTTTATTCATGTCTGAAACTTTTGCTGTTTGGAAATGAAGAAAAGTTTTAAAACTCTTCCACCAAAATAAACTCGACAGAGAGAAGAAGAGAAAATTCAAGAGGTTCAAGCAACTTACAGGAAATCAGTCGATCAGGGAGGATCAGCTGTGGAGGCGTTTGGACACACAGGTGAGAGATGGAGGGAAAATAAGGCAGGAAGTTGGTTGAATATCAAGATACTCCTTTAAACACACCGTCCTTTCAAAATGAAAGTGGCCAAATTAAAGCATAATTAGTAAAATATGAAGCTACATTATATTTTTTCTTCTTCTTTGGTGCTTTAAAGGCAATTACAATATATAAAATCTTACCAAAATAAAAGCATAATATTCTTAGCTTTTCTCAGTCACTGTTTGTTTGTGTGCTGCTGTGATTTGAACGTGTGATTAGTTAACGATGGTTGAAGATCATCTTGGTGGCGAGCTCCTCGTGTGTACATCCTAAACTTTAACCTTTGACCTTCTATTTGCTGACTGGTTCTCGTGTTAGTCTGAACATCGGCAGCAGAAACATCCTCTCAGCTCAGCCAGACTCTTTGGTGGCTCGCTCGCCGCCCTGTCGGCACTCTAGTCCTCGCTGTGGTTGTACAGGGCGTCTGCGGTGGGGTTTTTGCGGTGGGACGGGGGCACCAGGTGGTCGGGCAGCTCAGTGGGCAGCTCGTAGCCCTCCAGTTTGATCTTGATGAGGTGCTGAGCGAGCGCGAACTCCTCGTCGTCCAGCATGCCGTCGTGGTCGCAGTCGGCCAGCTTCCAGATCTTCCCCAGCACGTTGTTGGGCAGCCGCGAGTTCATCATCTCCTTCTTGGCGTTGACGCCGGTGATCTTGCCGTTGACGGGCATCAGCATGTAGAAGAGCTCGTCGTAGCGGTGCTTCTCACGGCTGATGATCCAGTCCTCGGCGTCGGCCCCGGCGCTGATGCCTTCGCCGTAGCCGTGACCGAAGGGCCCGTCCTGGGAGCCCTCGAAGGCGCCGCCGGACACCATGGCCGGCGGCGCCTTCGACTCCTCCTCCCGGATCATCGTCATCAGAACCGCGATCTTTGTGGCCAACATCTTATCCACGGACTCGATCAGCTTCATCTTCAGAGACGGGAACTTGTTGAAGTCGTAGTGCTGCAGCATGTCCTGCAGGAGACACACAAACATTCAAATCTCAGATAAATTCAAAAACAAATCTTTATTGATCCGTTTTCCAACAAAAACAAGATGTTTAATGTTCAAACTGATGAACTCTATTGTTTTCAGTAAATAAAAACTCATTACGAACAATTACTTTTTATAAATCGAGGGTGGGTTATTGAGTTTGTTGTGATAAGATATAAACAAATATATGAATCTAATTTCTATGAAGTTTTTATATTTATTTAAAGGAGCACTCTGTAGTTTTGGGAAAGAAGAGAAAGATCTTCATTGGCTGATTTTTTTTCTGCCTAAACTACATTTTTAAATGTCTTCACTAAAACGACATAGTGCTCCTTTAAAACTGGCAGATTCTTCCAGCTCCTCTGTTGGATCTCTGCTCTGATTGGTTGTTTCACTGCTTTTATCTAGAGAGAGGTTGTTTGTAAAGAGACTGTCGTTTGTTGCAGTTCCTGCTGGTCACAGACAGAGGGCGATAAAATCCAAAGTCAGACCCAGAGCAGCTCTGTGTCATTTTGTAGAAGAAATTCAAAGTCAGAATTTTAATATTTACAATATTAATGAGGTAATAAAACTATTTATTTCCATGAGTGAATCAACAAGCTGCTCTCAGAGCAGAACACTGTCCCAGAACACTGTATGAAGCTAGAAAGGTGGCAGGGTCCGCCACATATAAACAAAGTAAAACAGTATAAACTGTGTTGTCCTTTAAGATTATTTATGATGATGATTATTTAATTTGTTTAAAATCAGCCAATGACGATCTTTCCCTGCTCATTACAAAACTACAGACTGCTCCTTTAAATGTTTGTCAATAAAATGTTGAAATGAAAAGAAAATCGCCACAGGATGACATCACAGGTGAACGAACCTGATCGGCTGAAACATTAAAGCGACACGTGATGAGACTGAGCTGAGTCAAACCTCCTGTTTTCTTTCTGCAGCTGGACACAGAGTCCTCCGATGACCTCTGACCTCCGAGCAAGAACACAACACAGGAGGATAGGACACAACTGTGTGTGTGTGTGTGTGTGTGTGTGTGTGTGTGTGTGTGTGTGTGTGTGTGCCTCCTCAGGGCTCACATCTCACCAGGGAACTGAAAAATGTGAAACATCCTCTCTCGCCAATAATCCAATAAATACAAGTGTAGCTGGGGAACACACACACACACACACACACACACACACACACACACACACACACACACACACTCTGCAGCTGGTGTGTGAGGCCTGTAGAGATGCTGCACTGCAGGTGTGTGTGTGTGCGTGTGTGTTCCTCTCTGACATCAGTAAAGCTCAAAAATGTGTTTACTGTCATCTGAAGATCAGTTTGTTCTCACACAACTGTCATTTTCAAGGTTCCCACACCGTCTTAAACAACAAATTCAATGACTTTTCAAGACTTCCCAGGCCTGATTCCCTATCAAAATCACTTTAAAAGGTGCAACATGCAAAGAATTTTAGTTGAAAACATTTTGCTGATGTCACTTCCTGTCAGCGTCCGTACCTGCATCTTGGTGACGTTGGGGAAGTCTCCGGGGCTGATGTGGTGCTCTCTCTGCAGGATGGTGTAGATCTCCGGCAGCCTCATGATCAGCTCCTCCTTCTTCTTCTCCCGGCCGAACAGAGACGGCATCTCCTTCTTCAGGTAGCTCACGATGTAGGCGTGCACCTGCGGGAGGAGGAGGAGGCGTCATGTGGTGAAGTCGAGTCAGCGCGGAAAAGTAAAAGTACATCAACAGAATTCTGGAGTATGAAAA